>NC_086449.1:266641146-266823646 GCF_028390025.1 Pseudophryne corroboree | reverse complement strand
CTTTCGGAGTACACACTGGAGGGGGGGCAACTTAGGTAAAATAAAGCCAGTTTCTGCAAGGGCCTCCAAATTGCCTCTTTTTCCTGCCAGTATACGTACGGACTGTCTGACGTGCCTACTTGGATGCGGTCACTCATATAATCCTCCACCATTCTTTCAATGGTGACAGAATCATATGCAGTGACAGTAGACGACATGTCAGTAATCGTTGGCAGGTCCTTCAGTCCGGACCAGATGTCAGCACTCGCTCCAGACTGCCCTGCATCACCGCCAGCGGGTGGGCTCGGAATTCTTAGCCTTTTCCTCGCACCCCCAGTAGCGGGAGAATGTGAAGGAGGAGCTGTTGCCGGGTCACGTTCCGCTTGACTTGACAATTTTCTCACCAGCAGGTCTTTGAACCTCTGCAGACTGCCGGAAAGAGAGATACAACGTAGGTTTTAAATCTAGGATCGAGCACGGTTGCCAAAATGTAGTGCTCTGATTTCAACAGATTGACCACCCGTGAATCCTGGTTAACCGAATTAAGGGCTCCATCCACAAGTCCCACATGCCTAGCGGAATCGCTCTGTTTTAGCTCCTCCTTCAATGTCTCCAGCTTCTTCTGCAAAAGCCTGATGAGGGGAATGACCTGACTCAGGCTGGCAGTGTCTGAACTGACTTCATGTGTGGCAAGTTCAAAGGGTTGCAGAACCTTGCACAACGTTGAAATCATTCTCCACTGCGCTTGAGTCAGGTGCATTCCCCCTCCTTTGCCTATATCGTAGGCAGATGTATAGGCTTGAATGGCCTTTTGCTGCTCCTCCATCCTCTGAAGCATATAGAGCAGGGGTGGGCAATTATTTCAGCTGAGGGGCCACTTGACACTTTCCTGTCGGTTTTCGAGGGCCACACACAAAATAGCAGCTCCCCTATGTGCCAAAAATATAGGGACGTGGCTTCATGGGGAAGGGGTGTGGCCAAAAAATAATACAGATTCATTTTAGGCTGCACAATAGTCTTCATTATTCAAATTACGCCACACAGTAGCGTCACTTACACACATTACTCCAGGAGCTCTCTTTTACACATTACAGCAGGTAGAGCCCCCTTTTACACATTACGGAAGGTAGAGCCCCCTTTTACACATTACGGCAGGTAGAGTCCCCTTTTACACATTAACATTTTATTTGGGATAATCATTGCACAGCAAGCAAATTATCCAGTGTCTTATGGCCCCTGGGGAAAGGTGTGACACAGTGACAGAACACGGGGGTGGGACACGGTAATGGAACACAGAGTATGACATGGTGACAGAACACGGGGGGGTGACACGGTGACAGAACGTGGGGGGGTGACTTAGTGACAGAACATGGGGGGTGACATGGTGAAAGAATCCAGGGGAGGGGGGGGGTTTGGGGGTGGTACAGCAAGCGTTAAAGATCTCCCCCCTAACCTAAATACAGTCTGACGCCACTGCCCGCACACACAAACAAACATATGCACACACACTCTCTCATATACACACACACACACACTCTCATATACACTGTCAAAGTCAGAAAAATATCACGCTGCACATTGCCATATATGCACCTCATGCGTGTGCCCGCTGCACGTGCATGAGCCCTCCCGTGCGTGCGTATACTCGCAGTAGCGTGCACTCGCAGGTGCACGGTATGCGCATTTACGGTAGAGTTTGTGTGCGTCCAGCGGGCGACTCGATCGTTACATATTTTAGTCATATAATGTATTTTGTAGATTATGGTCCCTTTGATAGAATCTGAAAGTTTAGTTAATGTAGTATGTTCAGAGACAAAGAGATCCCTCTTTGTTTGATACGAAGGGTCAGACAGGGGTGACACAGTGGTGTTTAGTATCCATCGGAAAAGAATATAATTAGCAATATTCCGGTGTTGGTTTGAAGCGGATTACTCGCTCGTGCGTATAGTTATGGACATAAGAAGTTTATGGACATTTACTATATTTGCACTTTATCACCCATGCGGCGGGAAACCCAGTTTCCCTCCCACCTGAGCAGTTTGGAATAGTCACAGCCCACCTGTATGAACCAACCTATGACCTTTTGTTATAATGCGGAGACGAATTCCTGTGTCCAATGAACAATAAGAATGTAGGGACCATTGTACTGTATTGTGTGTAGTGTATAAAAAGACAAGCCGATCTGGGCCAGCTCTCTCTACTCTTCTCAACGGTTCTCATCACTGATAATCGGGAGCTGGATATCCAGAAAGGCGCTTGCGATTGTTCCCCTTGTGCGTAAGTTCTCTGCAACCATATTTATCTCCTATTTTGTTGTAAGCCATTCTCTCTCTCCTTCCCCCTTAAATGTAATTGTGTCTTTGTTGTATTTTAACGTGTAGTAACTCGGTTAGGTATTTTATGTTAGTTTGGTAGTGTATAACTTGTATTGTGTATTCTTTTGCGATTGAACGTTCATTCTCTCCCTTAAAAGGTGTTAGACCCTTAGACCGGTATTTGAGTGTTTATTATATTGATAAAGGGTTCTCAGAGCGTAAGAGTCGCTCATACAGCTTTTAAACTAACAAGGGTACACTGTGTTGCATTTACACCTTATCACTGCACAAAGGTTTACAATATAAGTACATTGTTTATGATATTGTTACAAAGGTTTAACTCTGTGAGCGTCAGCGCCGCTTGTGATCTCCTCGTGATCTCGAGCGTCTGCTACGCTTATAGCGTATCATTACGTTAGTCGGCAGCCTATAGCGTGCTTGCCTTTACGCTTTAAGCCGTGAGCGAACGTGCCGCTCGTGCGTCTCGTCCACGGCTAAGCGTTTGTTACGCTACGTGCGTACTCTTACGGTATTCCATACACCAATTGCGTACTGTGTTCATTAACCTTTTAGAGTGTTTTAAATAGGATAAATTATAGGCTTTATCAATTGGGGACTCGCCCGCTCTTCACATATCTGCACTAGGTAATTTCAGCAGACATTATTGGTCAGCAAAGGGCGGGAGGTAATATTCCTCGTAGTGCTGACCAGATAAGCGTCTGCTTCGCTTAGTAAGGAGTGCTGAAGGAATCCGGAACCGGAAGGTAGGAACAGTACGTTATTGTCTTTTAAAAAGTGTTTAGTTTCTGTTTTGCGTACGTACGCATAAGCACACACACCTGTATTTCGTGTTTAGCATTATTTGTCCGTACCTCATTCTCCTGATTGCCACACACTAGTGATAACGTGCTGAGACATTTGTTGTTATTAATAGTTAAAAGATAAAAAGTAATATTTAAGGGAATAATTGTAAAAGGCACGCACACAGTCTCGCCTAGAAATACAAGGGAGATTTGGGTGGTGTTCAGTGAAGGATTACTGTTAAAGATCATTCACATTGATAAACGTGTAGTGTGTTACTGTGGACGTACTTGGTCTGCGTACACGTGTCCTTACAAGGGCAGGGCGTACGCAACGCAAGGGTCGGCGCACGGAGCGTATATCACGCAACGGAGCGTACGGATACGCCCACATAATACAAACCACACGATAGTATTGTTTTAATAGGCAATAAGGAAGTAACGCGAAAATAACACAAATCTATCTCAAATCCAAATCCAAAAGTTTAAAGTTAAAAGGAAAAAAAAAAGACTTTCTCTGTTGCAATTCTTCTGGGTTAGACTATTACTGAATGAAAGGAATTCTGTACAGAAATAAGAGTGTTCGAATGTAAGATTTCTCTTTTATTACGGAAGTGGGAACCATAGGCCAGTAGAAAGAGGTACACCAGCGAGAGTGATAGCGTGGGGTGGCTTGGGAGGCGTCCCTTGTTAATCTCGACATATTTATGAGCAGTAGAGTCTGCTGTACATAACAGACCAGGAGGTCAAGGACCAGGAGGTTCAGGTACAGCAGACTAGAAGTAGAGAGCACAACCGAAGAGGGTTGGTGCGAGACCCATATAGGCCAAAGAAGCTCATTGCTGAAGGAATTCGCAGCCGAAATTTTCGATTCCACTGATCGTTCCGCACATAAGATTAGTTGCTTGTGTGCAGATACGATTGTACCGCATGTGATTGTGTGCATTAGCGTGTCTTGAATTCAGAAGAACGCTACTTGCACATTGTTAACGTGATTTGTGTAATTTTTTTTATTTTAAGGGAAGTAGCCTGATCACTCAGGGACATTCCAGCGACTGATACTTGCTGGGGAGGGTAAGACACTCCCACACGCCCGAGCAAGTAGACGTACTTAGGTGCCCTAGGTTGGGTACGGAACCTCTGGGAACTTTGGTCGCCGTATTGGCCAGCGTGGGCGGAGTTAAGTGGGCGGACCTCATTGCAAAACCCCCACCGCAGCCTTACCCCGGACATTTTGGTTTTCTGTAAGGGTTGCCGAAGACCCTGATTTGAACTCAGAGGTAGTGAAAGCAGCACCTGCAGAGATGGGGGCCAGTTGTTCAGGTAAGGGGCGATCAACCGAGGTTCAGGTTGATTTGGTAAACCGACCAATCGGGTCGGCAAGGTATATCATGTGTGAGAAATATGGTCATCACACAGAAATGTTGTGCAATGAATGGGAAAGGATGACTGTGCATGACGGGGAAAAGTTTCCCCGGGTAGGTAGTTTTAACCCAGAAGTATTACAGAATTTAAGGAGAAGAGTTTGCCTGATTAAATCTTCAAAAAGGCGTATTAGACATTATGATTATTTTACATTGTGGCAACAGGAAGGTGAAATACAAAGGGGGTTGGCGCAAGCCGCTGGATCTAACCCTATCAGGAAACTGATAGCCACTGCACCCCCACCACCATACATACCTGGAGAGAAATTGGTTGCAGAGAATGGCACTCAGGGTCATGTTAAATGTATAGAAGTTAAAGATAATGTAACCAAAGTAATTAATGCTAACACTAATCCGTGCAAGTTGTACCCTGTTTTGAACTTTCCCCAGGATTGTGACCAAGAGGATGAGCCCACAACAATATCAGCACTCTCCCTAGCAGCCACCATATCAGAAACAGCAGTGGGCACGACCCAACCCGTAAGATTAGTATCAAAGGCACCTAGCGGAGGGACAGGTGAGGTCGTATTGACTGGTAAGTACGGCACCATACACTATGCTGAAACCATTTCACCACATGTTGTAGAATCTACTCAGAATGATGTTGTTGGACTTAATCCTGTTAGGGTAATAGCAGTGCCAAATTGGAAAACTGACACTTCAGGAGCAACTCCTGTCAGGAACATCGCCATGCACTGTCCCTTTTCCCGAGCAGAATTAAGATCAATGATGTCTGAATTCCCTGATCCTAGGAAAGACTTAGTTGCATGTCAAAAGTATATTAGGGAGCTAGGAAATTCTGCAGAGCCAAATAACAAAGATTGGAGGACAGTTTTGAGGGCATGTTTACCCCCCAATGTTGATCCGTTAAAGTTTATCGCTGATTGCAAGTTAGATGAGGAAGTACCACTAACAGACGAGTATAATCAGGATAATGTAAAGAGAATCAACTTACAGTTAGGGGTATATTTTCCTGCAGTAGTAAAGTGGAATAAAATCTTTACAATAAAACAAAAAGAAGGTGAATCCACACCAGAGTATTTTCACCGGGCTCTGCAGGATATGGCTAGGTACACTGGTATAGATGACATTAAAACTAATGTACACCACAGGGAAGTAGCTGTTTCAGTATTAATGGACGGTCTAAAAGAGGTTTTAAGGAATAGAATACAAACCACTAGGCCTGATTGGAGAGGTATGTCGGTGGATGCATTGGGAGAGGCTGCTGCTGGGCATGATCGGAATATCATCAGACACAGGGAGTCACAGAGTGATAAATTAATGGCTGTAAGCATACAGGCTCTTACTGCTGGGCCACCACCTCAGCCCAGAACTGTGACCCCTGTGGGTAAGTCAAGAGGTATAAAATGTTATAGTTGTCACAGAGAGGGACACATGTCACTTGATTGTAAAACAAAACAAAGGCAAAATTCATATCAATCCCCTAGACAACGACCTGATACGAGACATTGGGATCAAGGACCGCAGAAGTGGAGCTATGAACCACATGCAGGGGAAACAAAAAGGTATCCCCCAAGAAGAGACTGGCAAATCTCTGATAGTTCCCATCTACCCCCACCACAAGTAATTGCTGCCAGCGCGATTCAGGGAGGTCACCATACCCAATAGGGGTGTGGCCACACCTGTAATCTGCAGCCAGTGAAATTGATTGCAAGTCTTGGAAGTGAACCCGAGGTCACAATTGATGTAGCTGGTAAATCATTAAATTTCCTTGTAGATACGGGGGCGGCCAAATCAGTGATAAATTCGACAGTGGGCATGAGAACCACTGGTAAGACAATTCCAGCCATGGGAGTAACGGGAGTAGTACAGCACTACCCTGTTAGCAAACCAGCAGAGATTACAATAGGGCCTTTGCATACCAAGCATTCCTTTTTGCTGGCTGCATCGGCACCGACTAATCTCCTGGGAAGAGATTTATTGTGTAAAATGGGGTGCGTCATATATTGTACTCCTGAAGGTGTATTCCTAGACATACCTGAGAACCACGCCCAGGAAGTACAAGATATGCTAGACTCCCCATCAAAATTAATGTCACATACCGTTATGATAAATAGGAGTCCATCCCAGGTAGAAGAAATGACATCCCAAATACCAGAGTCACTTTGGACTAAAGATGGACAAGACACTGGATTAATGGCAAACGTAGCTCCAGTAGTTGTGCAAGTAAAAGATGGTAGGATAGCTCCAAAAATCCCACAATACCCTCTGAAGCCAGAGGTGGAGTTAGGAGTATACCCCGTAATAGAGCGCTTGCTACAACAGGGCATTCTGGTAAGAACATCCAGCACTGCCAATAGTCCCATCTTCCCTGTGAAAAAGAGTGGGGGGAGGGGTTACAGGCTAGTGCAGGATCTAAGGGGGATTAACAAAATAGTTGAGAGTCAGTTCCCCGTAGTGCCAAATCCAGCTGTCATCCTTATGCAAATCCCTCCCACTGCGAAATTTTTCACTGTAATTGACCTCTGCTCCACTTTCTTCTCGGTACCTCTGCACCCTGACAGCCAATATTTGTTTGCATTCACATACAGAGGAGTCCAATACACATGGACTCGATTACCACAAGGTTTCATAGACAGTCCAAGTATATTTTCACAGGCTTTGCATGATTGTTTACAGTCTTTCCAACCAGAGAGTGGATCAATATTGATACAATATGTGGATGATTTACTACTATGTTCAGATTCACTGGAAGCGTCCCTGAAAGATACGAAACAGCTCCTGTTTCATCTTTCAGACACAGGACACAAAGTTTCCAAAGACAAGTTGCAATTATGCCAGACTAGGGTAAAATATTTGGGACACTGTTTGACACAAGGACTGAGACACCTGACCGCTGATAGAATTCAAGCAATTCGAGACATGACTCTGCCACAAACCCAGCAACAGATCAGAACGTTTTTAGGAATGTGTGGGTATTGCCGTAACTGGATCCCAGATTTTTCCATTCTAGCATTACCTTTGCAGGAGATGGTCTCATCAAACAAACCTGATCGGATCTCGCATACAGACGAATCCGAGATGGCATTTGAGAGACTTAAACAGTGCCTAACACAGGCACCGGCATTAGGTATGCCTGACTATGGGAAACCCTTTGAGCTGTACGGAACAGAAAGTGCTGGTTGCGCGGCAGGCGTCCTAACCCAAAAGCACGGTGATGCCAGCAGGCCGGTAGCATACTACAGCGCTCAGCTAGATACGGTAGCGCGATCCCTCCCCACATGCTTGCGAAGTGTCGCTGCGATAGCATTGCTAGTAACGAAAAGCGAAGATGTAGTGCTAGGACACAACCTCACAATCCATACACCGCATGCAGTGTCAGCCTTGCTAAATTCGGCTCAAACCAGACACGTCTCATCAGCGCGGTTTACAAGATGGGAATTGGCATTGATAGCCCCCGTAAACATCACCATAAAGAGATGCAGCGCATTAAATCCTGCAACGTATCTCCCAGGTGTGCCTGGACAGGCACAAAGGGTGGAGGATGAGAAAAATGGTGAAGGAGGATTTAGTATAGGAAAAGACATGCATGATTGTATGGAATATTTGACCCAAAATTTCACGGCAAGGCCTGACATCAGTGACAACCCACTGGAAGATGTAGATTTTACTTCTACACTGACGGTAGTTGTCACAGACAGACGGACTCGGGAGACTTGTGTACTGGATACGCAGTCGTAGATGACCAAGGCACCATAGAAGCAGAACCGCTAGGCCCACCTCACTCAGCCCAGGTTGCTGAACTGGTTGCCCTAACCAGAGCATGTGAATTGGCTAAGGGCAAATCAGCCAATATCTATACCGATTCTAGATACGCCTTCGGGGTAGTCCATGATTTCGGAGCCCTATGGCGCCTCAGAAATTTCATGATGGCAGCTGGTACACCGGTAGTGCATGCAGCTCACATCAAAAGGCTTCTAACAGCGATACAGGAACCCGACAGAGTGGCTGTTATCAAGTGTAAAGCACATACATATAGCCAAGACCCGGTATCACTTGGTAACAGCCGAGCAGACGAAGCTGCTAAGTACCCCCAGACAGACAGACACCACACAACTGATGGTATTTAATACCGTCAACACACAGAAATTGTGTGAAATGCAAAATTTGTGTTCCACACAGGAAAAGGCAGTTTGGAGGGCAAAAGGATATGGCCAGGAGTCCTCAGGACTCTGGACAGATGGGCAGGGTAAACCAGTGGCACCCAGAGCATACCTTCCAAGTTTAGCGGAAGCAGCACATGGGCTGACTCATCTAGGCAAGGAAGGGATGTGCAAGTTGGTAAGAGCATATTGGTGCGCCCCAGGATTTTCTTCCCATGCGGGAAAAAGGGCAATGACATGCCTCACCTGATTGAGGAAGAATATCGGAAAGGCAATACCAACAGAACCATCTCATATCCCACCTACAGGCGGCCCTTTTCAGGTAATACAAATTGATTTCATACAATTACCCCCTTGTCGAAATTTGAAGTATGTACTAGTTTGTATAGATGTGTTTTCAAATTGGGTCGAAGCATTTCCTGCGGCCACAAACACCGCTATGTTTACTGCTAAGAAAATTGTGCAGGAATTTGTGTGTAGATACGGTATCCCTAGAATAATTGAAAGTGATAGGGGTACCCATTTTACAGGTGATGTCTTTCAAGGAATGTGTAAGTTGATGGGAATTGATAGTAAGCTGCACACTCTGTACCGCCCCCAGGCGAGTGCGAAAGTAGAAAGAGTGTACAGCACTATTAAAAATAAACTGAGCAAAGTTATGGCAGAAACAGGATTGACATGGCCAGAAGCTTTGTCCATTGTATTATACAGCATCAGAACCACTCCCAGGTCCCCTCTTAATCTGTCCCCTTTTGAAATTCTGTTTGGTCGACAACCGCATGTTATGATTAACCCTCAGGATGATTTGAAGTGTAACAATGAAGTGACTGTTAAGTATTTGGTTAAGATGAGTAAACAGCTAAGGAATCAGAATGATAATTTGAAGTTGGTGATTCCTGATCTGCCAGATAGTAATTGTCATGACATTGAACCTGGGGATTATGTAATGATACAGAATTTTCTACGCTCAGGTTGCCTTATTGACAGATGGGAAGGACCATACCAAGTCTTATTGATTAGCACGACAGCATTGAAGGTTGCCGAGAGAGAGACTTGGGTTCATTCGTCCCATTGTAAGAAGGTTGCTGATCCAGAGAGGTCCCGTGATAAAGAACAGACGGTAGAGGAAGTTGTATCACTGGAGTGTCTGTTTCAGGAGGACTGAGACGGCACCTGAGCATTGAGAATAATAAGATCGGAGGCAGTTGTCGATTCCCTGTTCCCTTTTATTGTTTTTCTCCACTTCCCATCCCATCTCCCTCAATTATTTCTTTCCCCCTTCTCATTCTTCTCCATTTCCTCCTATAAGATGGACTTGCCCCAAGAGACTGTGATCCGGATTTTCCTGTTGACCATGATGTTGACCAGAGCAGTCTGTTCCGGCGAGAGTACCATGGAGGTCGAGAGAGGTTCTGGAATGGGTTCTGTTGACAAAGTTGCAGGCGTAGATTTCCAAGAACAACATAATCATCAAGCAAAGGCGAGTATCAGAAAACGATCCGATAGCATTGGCAATAGGAGGAATTGTGAAGGATTGTTAGCTGAAGAGAACTGTATCTGTAGACTCTGACAGTGTAGTTGAGGATGGGTGCATCAAGAAATGTCAGTCCAGTTTTAATATCCACATGGACCAGCATCCATTGAGTGACTATCACTCCTTAGTGGGTAAAGTGTTAAATCAGACAGATTGTTGGGTATGCTCTCAAGTACCTCAAGGCCATAGCAAATCAGGATTAGTACCATTCCCTTTAACTATAGGGGAGGTACTTGAGCTAAGTGGTGGGAGGCCGGTGGACAGGAGGTTTAATATCTCCAGTCCTCCTAGTTTGAAGCTCCACCTATATCATGTGGATAGATCCCTAGTATGTTTTAACATTTCCAATCCCCGAAAGCCGGGAAATTGGGAAGTGTCATGGAATAACAAAACCATGACCTTTTCATACAGAGCCGATAGAATGCCTACAGATACAGAACTTATACGCCACATAGCCGGTAGTGGAAAATATTTCCGATATAGGTATACCCTAGGAAGTAGGATCATGAGAGTTGGAGAAGTATCACCAGGATACTGTGCACATATCGTACAAACAGATACGTGTACTAAACAGATGGGAGAATTAGGGTTAGGAGATTTCATATGGAAAATGTGTAATATGGTTATGTCCTACTCCGTCCCATATGTTCTCCCCGATGATGCATATTTCATATGCGGGAGGAAGGCGTATAAGTGGCTTGCCCCAAACTCAGAAGGGTTATGTTATATTGGAAAAGTACTGCCTGAGGTAATGACCGTATCCCACACTAAAATGAAGGATATTCACCGCAGTGCCCAAGCTTCTTATACTCACACTCATTACGAGCACATCGTTAAACGGCACCTGATAGAAAGAACAGAGCATCCGGCCTCTGACCTGATCCATGAATCCACCGGGATTCAATTCCTAATTGCGTTAGATATCACTCGTACCGCCAGAGGAGTGATAAATTATAAATATATATCTGCGCTTGCAAATTTATTAGACAATATCACTGAAATGTATGATGACACATTCAGGTATACCGGAAGGGAGCTCCAAGCTTATAAAACAGAACTGGTTCAGCATAGGATGGTTCTTAATTATCTCACGGCAGTGACAGGTGGATATTGTGTCACACTGGCAACGCAGTACAGCGTAAAATGCTGCACTTATATTACGAATAGCACCGAGGACCCGGTCGAGGTCATAGACCAAAAGATGGACGACATTCTCCAATTAAAGTGGGAGTTCCGCAGGAGACACAATCTCACCCTCGCTGCTGTGGGTAATGAGCTGACCGGTTGGGGGTCATGGTTGAACCCGCAAAATTGGTTCTCTGGTTTAGGAGAATGGGCTCAAGGAATTATCATGGATGTAGGGAAATTTCTTTTGTGTGTTCTGGGTGTCATCATATTGGTCGGTCTGATATTTAGATGCGTTCGGGGTTTAACAAAGTGTAAACGTAGCGCCCGAGTGATGAGTTTAAGAAGTGAAGATACTGTAATAACAACGACTGATTTGATTTACGACCCAACCATTGAGACAATGTTGTGATGAAAATGTGATTCCACGGTCCGTTTCTTTCACCCGTTTCTCCTTTGTTTTCCTCCAAGGTACAAAGACATCCGCTTGGAAGAAGAATTTGACAACCTTTTACACAGACAATTGATGGACAATGCCATAGACCCCCAATATCCCTAGCAATTTTAAAATTTTACGATAGCCCAACACTTTTGTAAGCCTATGGACATTGAGAAAGCTTTTGCTCGCATTTTGGCAAAAGCCCAAAGAGACTACAGTCAACATGTACATCAAGACAAGACACCAGACAAGACTTCAATCAACAAATGTATATTAAACTCACATAGTTTACGACTGCATTTACCATAATTGCGTCTTATCTTCACCTCTACAACCTTCAGGTAATGACACACATAGTCGATAGGGAATATAGGCACAGATATCAGCACTCACATATCCCCCCATTCATGTTTCATCAACTAAAATGTGCTCCCCCATTTTGTTGCAACCAAAAGCCGAAAAGAGCTCGGTAAAGTTTGACAGCCCATCCACAGGCCCGTAATACGGGATAAGAAGGAATTCAAATGTATACTTCGCAATACCTCGAAGCTTGATTTAAAACACGTACGGCACGATGATACATGACCCCCCAAACATGGATTCATACACACATGCTTCTGCTATCTCACTAGGTCATACCCTTTTCCTACCTTCTCCTCCCCTACCCAATCATAGAAATGTATTATACATGACATATATTTTTCTCTTTTTGAACTGTTTTAGGAAGTGGCAGTTATTGGTGACTGCCAAAGGGTGGACTGTCAAAGTCAGAAAAATATCACGCTGCACATTGCCATATATGCACCTCATGCGTGTGCCCGCTGCACGTGCATGAGCCCTCCCGTGCGTGCGTATACTCGCAGTAGCGTGCACTCGCAGGCGCACGGTATGCGCATTTACGGTAGAGTTGGTGTGCGTCCAGCGGGCGACTCGATCGTTACATATTTTAGTCATATAATGTATTTTGTAGATTATGGTTCCTTTGATAGAATCTGAAAGTTTAGTTAATGTAGTATGTTCAGAGACAAAGAGATCCCTCTTTGTTTGATACGAAGGGTCAGACAGGGGTGACACAGTGGTGTTTAGTATCCATCGGAAGAGAATATAATTAGCAATATTCCGGTGTTGGTTTGAAGCGGATTACTCGCTCGTGCGTATAGTTATGGACATAAGAAGTTTATGGACATTTACTATATTTGCACTTTATCACCCATGCGGCGGGAAACCCAGTTTCCCTCCCACCTGAGCAGTTTGGAATAGTCACAGCCCACCTGTATGAACCAACCTATGACCTTTTGTTATAATGCGGAGACGAATTCCTGTGTCCAATGAACAATAAGAATGTAGGGACCATTGTACTGTATTGTGTGTAGTGTATAAAAAGACAAGCCGATCTGGGCCAGCTCTCTCTACTCTTCTCATCGGTTCTCATCACTGATAATCGGGAGCTGGATATCCAGAAAGGCGCTTGCGATTGTTCCCCTTGTGCGTAAGTTCTCTGCAACCATATTTATCTCCTATTTTGTTGTAAGCCATTCTCTCTCTCCTTCCCCCTTAAATGTAATTGTGTCTTTGTTGTATTTTAACGTGTAGTAACTCGGTTAGGTATTTTATGTTAGTTTGGTAGTGTATAACTTGTATTGTGTATTCTTTTGCGATTGAACGTTCATTCTCTCCCTTAAAAGGTGTTAGACCCTTAGACCGGTATTTGAGTGTTTATTATATTGCTAAAGGGTTCTCAGAGCGTAAGAGTCGCTCATACAGCTTTTAAACTAACAAGGGTACACTGTGTTGCATTTACACCTTATCACTGCACAAAGGTTTACAATATAAGTACATTGTTTATGATATTGTTACAAAGGTTTAACTTTGTGAGCGTCAGCGCCGCTTGTGATCTCCTCGTGATCTCGAGCGTCTGCTACGCTGATAGCGTATCATTACGTTAGTCGGCAGCCTATAGCGTGCTTGCCTTTACGCTTTAAGCCATGAGCGAACATGCCGCTCGTGCGTCTCGTCCACGGCTAAGCGTTTGTTATGCTACGTGCGTACTCTTACGGTATTCCATACGCCAATTGCGTACTGTGTTCATTAACCTTTTAGAGTGTTTTAAATAGGATAAATTATAGGCTTTATCAACACACACAATCTCTCATATATATATATATATATATATACACACACACACACACACACACACACACACACACACACACACACAAATACACTTTCTTTCCCTCACTTTTTCCATTAACTTACTGATCTGTGTCTGGCTGGCAGTGGCAGGAAGGATGGATCTGTAGCAGTGACTTATGTCCCATGTAGCCCCGCCCCCTCGTCTCCGCATAGCTCTGCCCCCTTTTCATCTGATCGCTGCCTTTGTCAATGGGGACTCTGGAGGTGGGAGGAGGAGGATGAGTGTGTCAGGTGCCGTGCAGCAGCAGCAGGGGAGACAGGCGCCGGCAGCTTGGAGTACTGCAGAGCAATGACAAGCAGCTCAGTCAGTCGGGCCGCTTGTCATTGCATGCTGGTGGGAAGCAGTGGGCCGGTCAGGATCGGTTTGCGGGCCGCATCCGGCCCGCGGGCCGTATTTCGCCCACACCTAATATAGAGGGTTGAATTCCACCTCGTTACCACCTATTGCTTCAGATGATGGCAGGGCAGGTTCAGGTGTTTGCTGGTGCTCCAGTCTTCGGCACGCGGTGGCTGAATGCCGAAAGTGGCCCGCAATTCTTCGGGCCACCGACAGCATCTCTTACACGCCCCTGTCGTTTTTTAAATAATTCTGCACCACCAAATTCAATGTATGTGCAAAACATGGGACGTGCTGGAATTTGCCCAGATGTAATGCACGCACAATATTGGTGGCGTTGTCCGATGTCACAAATCCCCAGGAGAGTCCAATTGGGGTAAGCCATTCTGCGATGATGTTCCTCAGTTTCCGTAAGAGGTTGTCAGCTGTGTGCCTCTTATGGAAAGCGGTGACACAAAGCGTAGCCTGCCTAGGAACGAGTTGGCGTTTGCGAGATGCTGCTACTGGTGCCGCTGCTGCTGTTCTTGCTGCGGGAGGCAATACATCTACCCAGTGGGCTGTCACAGTCATATAGTCCTGAGTCTGCCATGCTCCACTTGTCCACATGTCCGTGGTTAAGTGGATATTGGGTACAACTGCATTTTTTAGGACACTGGTGACTCTTTTTCTGACGTCTGTGTACATTTTCAGTATCGCCTGCCTAGAGAAATGGAACCTAGATGGTATTTGGTACTGGGGACACAGAACCTCAATCAAGTCTCTAGTTGCCTGTGAATTAACGGTGGATACCGGACACACGTTTCTCACCGCCCAGGCTGCCAAGGCCTGAGTTATCCGCTTTGCAGCAGGATGACTGCTGTGATATTTCATCTTCCTCGCAAAGGACTGTTGGACAGTCAATTGCTTACTGGAAGTAGTACAAGTGGTCTTCCGACTTCCCCTCTGGGATGACGGTCGACTCCCAGCAGCAACAACAGCAGTGCCAGCAGCAGTAGGCGTTACACTCAAGGATGCATCGGAGGAATCCCAGGCAGGAGAGGACTCGTCAGATTTGACAGTGACATGGCCTGCAGGACTATTGGCTTTCCTGTGTAAGGAGGAAATTGACACTGAGGGAGTTGGTGGTGTGGTTTGCAGGAGCTTGGTTACAAGAGGAAGGGATTTAGTGGTCAGTGGACTGCTTCCGCTGTCATCCAAAGTTTTTGAACTTGTCACTGACTTCTGATGAATGCGGTCCAGGTGACGTATAAGGGAGGATGTTCCTAGGTGGTTAACGTCCTTACCCCTACTTATTACAGCTTGACAAAGGCGACACACGGCTAGACACCAGTTGTCCGCATTTCTGTTGAAATAATTCCACACCGAAGAGGTGATTTTTTTTGTATTTTGACCAGGCATGTCAATGGTCATATTCGTCCCACGGACAACAGGTGTCTCCCCGGGTGCCTGACTTAAACAAACCACCTCACCATCAGAATCCTCCTTGTCAATTTCCTCCCCAGCGCCAGCAACACCCATATCCTCATCCTGGTGTACTTCAACAGTGACATCTTCAATTTGACTATCAGGAACTGGACTGCGGGTGCTCCTTCCAGCAATTGCAGGGGACGTGCAAATGGTGGAAGGCGCAACCTCTTCCCGGCCAGTGTTGGGAAGGTCAGGCATCGCAACCGACACAATTGGACTCTCCTTGGGGATTTGTGAATTAGAAGAACGCACAGTTCTTTGCTGTGCTTTTGCCATCTTAACTCTTAAGTTTTCTAGCAGGAGGATGACTGCTTCCATCCTCAGGTGAAGCTGAACCACTAGCCTTGAACATAGGCCAGGGCATCAGCCGTTCCTTGCCACTCCATGTCGTAAATGGAACATTGGCAAGTTTACGCTTCTCCGACGACGATTTTGATTTAGATTTTTGGGTCATTTTACTGAGCTTTATTTTTTGGGATTTTACATGCTCTCTACTATGACATTGTGCATCGGCCTTTGCAGACGACGTTGATGGCATTTCATCGTCTCGGCCATGACTAGTGGCAGCAGCTTCAGCACGATGTGGAAGTGGATCTTGATCTTTCCCTATTTTACCCTCCACATTTTTGTTCTCCATTTTTTTAATGTGTGGAATTATATGCCAGTAATAGATCAACGTATAATACTGGTGGTCACTGGTCAGCAAAACTCTGCACTGTACTCCTCCTATATAATATACTGGTGGTCCCCAGTCCCCACAATAAAGCAGTGTGAGCACAGATATATGCAGCACACTGAGCACAGATATGGAGCGTTTTTCAGGCAGAGAACGTATAATACTGGTGGTCACTGGTCAGCAAAACTCTGCACTGTACTCCTCCTATATAATATACTGGTGGTCCCCAGTCCCCACAATAAAGCAGTGTGAGCACAGATATATGCAGCACACTGAGCACAGATATGGAGCGTTTTTCAGGCAGAGAACGTATAATACTGGTGGTCACTGGTCAGCAAAACTCTGCACTGTACTCCTCCTATAATACTGCTGGTCCCCAGAATAAAGATATTTGCAGCCCCCTGAAACAAAGTGAGAGGACGCCAGCCACGTCCTCTCACTATCATTTCCAATGCACGAGTGAAAAATGGCGGCGACGCGCGGCTCCTTATATAGAATCCGAATCCTCGCGAGAATCCGACAGCGGGATGATGATGTTCGGGCGCGCTCGGGTTAACTGAGCAAGGCGGGAGGATCCGAGTCGCTCGGACCCATGAAAAAAAAGGTGAAGTTCGGGCAGGTTCGGATCCCGAGGATCCGAACCCGCTCATCACTAGCTTATCCTGCTAGCCCCTCCTGCACCCCTGAGATTGCTAGTAACATAGTTAATAACCCACCTCAGACTTTTCTCCTACTCTCCTACGAGATGCTGAGCCGCCATTTTAAGCACATGCTGCATCAGCTTTGGTACCTTGCTCCCTGCAGCCTCATAGCCTTAATTGGCTCCTTCTTGCTTAGCTGGTTGTTCAGTACACCGTCTGTGTGTCCTGATATCTGGTGCACTGGAACTCCCTACGGAGTTGTGTGGGACACTATTTTAATATCTATAACTGAGTTTATAGATTTTTATTGCTGGCTCATACTTAGGGGGTCATTCCGAGTTGTTCGCTCGCAAGCTGCTTTTAGCAGCTTTGCACACGCTAAGCCGCCGCCTACTGGGAGTGAATCTTAGCTTATCAAAATTGCGAACGAAAGATTCGCAATATTGCGAAAATACTTCTCTGTGCAATTTCTGAGTAGCTTGAGACTTACTCTGCCAGTGCGATCAGTTCAGTGCTTGTCGTTCCTGGTTTGACGTCACAAACACACCCAGCGTTCGCCCAGACACTCCCCCGTTTCTCCAGCCACTCCCGCGTTTTTCCCAGAAACGGTAGTGTTTTTTCACACACTCCCATAAAACGGCCAGTTTCCGCCCAGAAACACCCACTTCCTGTCAATCACATTACGATCACCAGAACGAAGAAAAAAACTCGTAATGCCGTGAGTAAAATACCAAACTGCATAGCAAATTTACTTGGCGCAGTCGCACTGCGGACATTGCGCATGCGCATTAGCGACTAATCGCTCCGTTGCGAGAAAAAAATACAGAGCGAACAACTCGGAATGACTCCCTTAATCTGGATGCATTTAACACTCTTTGCTCCCTGATTCCCCATTGGTTAGCACATTTCTATTTTAGGATTTGTGTGAGGGGTTGCTCTTGGATTGAATAGTACATCTTCCAAAGGTAAAGTACCTAAAAACATGAGCTCTCCGGAGCCATGTACTTGCAGAATCTATTTCTCTCCCCAAGATCCAGACCACGATGGCCTTTTTTGTCCGTTGCTTCTTGGATAATCTGCGGGAGACTCCTTCATCTGCACCTTCCTCTCATAAGCCGGCCTGGGCATCTATGTTGATGCAAATAATGTTTCAGATAGTTGACTGCCTTGCAGCACCTGCATCTATTCCCCCTTCCAGCGTAGTGCAGTGCGCATCAGCCTGTAGAGGTCCTCCTGCACAGGCTTCATAAGCTGTTGTAGTTGAGCCACCATGGATGCAATCTTCATGCTGTTGGTACAGGGGTTGGCACTGCTATTGCTGAAGGATAGGACATCCAGACGAAGACCTTCTAGATGTGAGAGCCAATCACCCTTATCAGCGGTCTAATGTTTCTTCGGACCATGAAGGTAACATCTCTGTCTCCTAAGAGTTGGATACTTCCTCAGTACATGAGGATTCTCTGTCCCTGTCGTATGTGGAAACATTGGTTAAAGCCGTTAAAACTGCCCTCTTTATTGAAAATCCCGATCAAACTCCTAGGTCCAAGGCCCCAGTTTTTAAGTGACAGAAGAAAGATGTAACAGAGTTTCCGGCATCTGCTCAACTCCTGGATATTCTGGAGGTGGCATGGTCTACAATTACTAGACATTTTCAGTTATCCAAGCCCACAGCTTTTTTTTATTTTATCCCTTACCGCAGGCAATCCCAACCATGGTCCTCAAGGCACACCAACAGTTCAGGTTTTAGTGATATCCAGGCTGCAGCACAGATTGTTAAATCAAAATAGCTCAGCTACTAATTAAGTCACCTGTGCTGAAGGCTGGATATCACAAAAACCTGCACTGTTAGTGTGCCTTGAGGACCGTGGTTGGGAATGCCTGCCTTACCGGCTAAAGATCAGGCCAAATGGGAGGCTCCGCCTCTGGTTGACGCGCATGTAGGTCTTCCACTTTACCTATTCCGGACGCGTCTTTTCCTAAGGACCCCAAGAATCAGAAGCTTGAAAACTATAGACAGCCAACTCCAACGTGGGTGCTATCACACATCCTGCATTGGCTTTGGCCTGGGTATCGAAAGCAGTCGAACGTTGGCTTGAGGATTTGGAGGAGGGACTCCGGTACTAGCAGAAAGGTAATCTTATCCCTCGTTACTCAGGTCAAAATGGCGAATGCTTATTTAGGGCATGCAGCTGTCGATTCTAGGATCTTAGTCTTTATATTCAAAGTGTCAGCTTCTATTGTCGCTGCCAGGAGGGCCCTTTGGCTCTTCTCTTGGAGAGCCGATGTGAATTCTAAGAAGGCTTTAGAAGTTCTTTTCATATTCTGGAGCTATCCTTTTTGGCCAGGAGCTAGACAAGATAGTTGCCACCATGGCAGCATCTAAAAATGCTTTCCTTCCCTCCATGGCACCTCTAAAAGGTCTAAGTTTTGTTCCTTTTGTCCACAAGGAAAGGCTAGAGGGCAGGCATCGTCTCAGTGCCAGGGTACCTCCTCAAAAGGATCTCAGCTCCGTGGTAAACACACAAATTCTTGTGGTACTCGAAGTTTCGCATGGAGTTCCTTCTGTCCATTATTCTGGCTATGGAACCAGGGGACTTCATAGCATCCCTGGACATACAGGATGCGTATTTGTACAACCAGCTGCCGCGGTACTGCTCCTACACCATAGATCCAGGGGCCGTCCTAGTGGATGCTCTAGCAGTGCCGTGGACTTTTCTGGAGGGTGGAACCATGAACTTGGTGGCCTCAGATTGGCCGAGACAGAGGTGGTACGATGATCTTTGGGGTCTCTCCATAGATGATGTGCCTTATGCTCTAGCCAGATATGCTATCCCAGGGCCCGTGCTTTCATCCAGATCTTGTCTCGCTTTGACGGGGTGGCTCTTTAGACATCCATCCTAAAGGCAAAATGTTTTTTTCAGGAGAGTCATTAGCACTATGCTTAGTGCTCGGACACCCTCATAGGATTTATTACTGCGCTTGGCAAACCTATATTGCCTGGTGTTCGTCCAAGAGTTTCAATCCCACGACCTTCTGTCTTTCGCGGATTCTGTCCTTTTGTCAGGCGAGACTGTATTTGGGCCTCAAGCTCTCTTCCTTGAAGGTTCAGGTTTCTGCCCTTATTTTTTATACTGATAGGGCTGTGCTTCGCACATGATTGGACTTTTTGCCCAAGGTTGTTTCGCGTTTCCACCTCAATCAGGAAATTGTTGTCCCAGCATGTGATACTGCAAGCGATTCCCCAGAGGAGCTTTCTCTGGACATTGTACAGGCTCTGGACAGGACTGTGGACAGGACCAGAGATCTGTACAAGTTGGATTCTTTGTTTATCTTATATGATTCTCACAAGCTGGCAGGCCAGCCTCTAAACAGACATTGGCCCAGTGGCTCCACTTGACTATCAGCCACGACTATGTAATGGCAAGTCTTCCAGTCCAAGCAGAACTTACTGCCATTCTACAGGCGGCTCAACATGGTGCTTCAGCAGAGTAGCTTTGATTAGTAGCCACGTGGCCTTCTGCTCTCACTTTTCTGTTTCTAAGCCTTTGATACTTTTGCATCTTCATATGCAGGCTTTGTGCGTTCTGTTTCCAGTGCAGCTTAGGGGCATCCCCGCCTGTGAAGGGGACAGCTTTGGATCGTACCATGGTAAACTGTGCCCCCTAGTGGACGAAAAAGAAAATGGGCTTTACGTTCTTACCTGCTAAATATTTTCCTTTGAGTTTATAGGGGGAACAAGTTGCCCAAACCTGGTCTGCGGGGATTTATTTCTTTCTACCGGCTTTCGGACAGCTCTCTTCTTTGTCTCTGTGTGTGTGCTGGTCTTCCTTCTCCCTTTCTTTCTCCTTGTTCCTGATGTGGCTTGCTAAACTAATTGGCTTGCTGGAGGCAGGTGGCGGAGTATAGTGGAGGGGAGTCTAGGGCTGCAGGGAAACTGTTTTTTTGTTGTTGTAATAACTGATTGATGCCCTGACTCCAGCTCTACAGCTATACCCATAGTAACATGTGCCCCCTATGGACTCAAAGAAAAGGATTTAACAGGTTAGAACATAAATCCAATTATATCTCCTTGGAGGTTTATAACCTCATTAATGGTAACACAAGGGCATATGTTTGCCAGATTCTGAGGTTGAAGAAAGAGGCAGAGAAGATTTTTTAACAGTTCGTGGCTGTCTACATATATTAATATCTATATTTATGTCTCTTACAGGGATAATAAAGAAGTTGTGAATGCCTTTGCCAACATTATGGCAGACTTGTGGTTTGGAGAAGCCCAGTATGTGTCATCAGAAGACTTTTGGTTTGCCATCTGTAACGTTCATCCATCTTTTGGGAAGAAGAGTCAACAGGATGCCCAGGAGTTACTGATTTACACTCTCAATGCATTACACGAGGACCTAACAAACGTAAGCACTTTTTAATGACAAGTATAACACAAAAAATATCAAAATTAAGCTGACTTTTATATCAGACAGTACGAAACACTGCATAATGGCCCTCATTCCGAGTTGTTCGCTCGCAAGCTGCTTTTAGCAGCATTGCACACGCTAAGCCGCCGCCTACTGGGAGTGAATCTTAGCTTAGCCAAATTGCAAACGAAAGATTCTCAAAATTGCGAATAGAAATTTCTAAGCAGTTTCTAAGTAGCTCGAGACTTACTCTGCCACTGCGATCAGTTCAGTCAGTTTTGTTCCTGGTTTGACGTCACAAACACACCCAGCGTTCGCCCAGACACTCCCCCCTTTCTCCAGCCACTCCCGCGTTTTTCCCAGAAACGGCAGCGTTTTTTCACACACTCCCATAAAACGGCCAGTTTCCGCCCAGAAACACCCACTTCCTGTCAATCACACAACGAACACCAGAACGAAGAAAAAACCTCGTAATGCCGTGAGTAAAATACCAAACTTCTTAGCAAATTTACTTGGCGCAGCCGTAGTGCGAACATTGCGCATGCGCAGTTTGCGGAAAATCGCTGCGATGCGATGAAAAAGAACGAGCGAATGAGGGCCTATGTACGTTAGACATGTAGTACCAACATGAGGCCCTGCTACATGTCAAAGTTCTACTCCTGGTTATGTGTAACACTATGGGGGGTATCCAATTACCTATGATAGTGCCACAGCTTTTTTTTAGTCACCACTATCCAATTAGGTCATGGGAAAAACACCCGTTTTTCGTACAAAAATACATAGGTGCTGCGAAAAGCCGCAGACCTATGTCTTTTCGGTGCATTTTTCGCGGACTATACATAATCCCCGATAAGGGCTAAAAAATTAGGGATAAGCTCCGTCTTATCAGAGGGTTAAGTGGATAGCCCCCAGTAAACCAATTAGCCGTGGTAAATTACTTTGGATAATTGAATACCGCCCTTCGTCTCCCACATCTCACTTTCAAAATATATATCAAATCTTCTAACTAATGAATTGGACATATCCATAGTAACTAATCACCTTATAGCTAGCATTTATCAAGTACATTCTATAAAATGATAGGTAGTAGCAGAATGGTTTCTATGGGAAACTTCTCTACTCTTTAGAAGGTTTGATAAATTCTCCCCCGCACACCTGTTTGTCACACAATATGTCTCCAACCCCTCCTCTTGTTACCCTGCATATGATAATGGAAGGAGAGTGGGGTGTCATAAATGAGAATGAGGCAGGGTGGAGGTCTTGTGCCCCAAGGGGACTGTGGAGTACGTATGGAACACATGTCCTCCCCACTCTCCCCTTGTCACATATCCTCCCCCACTCTTTGTCACAGCTGTCACAACCCTGGTCCCTCCCACTTTAGTTTCCTACCCCTGAAGCATCTGGTGGAGGATTTGTCTTCTTCACAGCAGCTCCCATCTCTCCTGGTGATGTAACAGGTGCTCTGCACAGATCACCAAATCATGATGCAGCAGTGCGAGCTGCTGACTACTGCAGTGCAGAGCTGTTCCTAGAAAGTTTGTTTGATCATATCAATTCCCCCACTATTCGTGCAGAAAGAATGCAGTATACCCACATTCGCATCACTGAATCTATATGTATAACTGTGCCTAGGAAGCTGGGATCCCGGCTGTTGGGAACCCTGCAGTCAGAATACCGACACCGGGATCCCGACACTAGTCTGAATGCTGACATCAGCATTCAGAAAGGGGGCAACATCCCGGCTCCGGAATACCGACAACCTGCATCCCGAATAAGGAGGCACAGGAGGGGGGGGTTAGGTTTAGGCTGCGTCCCGGGGGGTTAGGGTTAGGCTGCGTCCCGGGGGGTTAGGGTTAGGCTGCGTCCCGGGGGTTAGGGTTAGGCTACGAGGTGGGAGGGTTAGGTTTAGGAAGCGGGGATGGTGGGTTAGGTTTAGGCACCTCCGTGGGGTGGTTAGGGTTAGGCACGAAGGGGGGAGGTTAGGGTTAGGCTGCGTGTAGGAGGGGTTGGGGTTAGGGGGGGTGGGGAGAGGGTAGAACACCCTTAACTCACCCCTATCAGTATTGTAAACTCCAGGTTCCTGGCATCTGTATATTGCACGCCAGAATTCCATAAGCCGGGATCTCATAATGATCCCCTGTGCCCACTTGGTTCTCTCTGTGATTATGTTGCGGTAACCGCCAATATAAATTTAAGAAAAAATGATTTGCTCCTTATTTGAAGTTAAAATTGTTTTGGTCCAAACATATAGATTTGTGTACAGTATGTCATTCAATCCTTTCCTGATAACACTTCATTGTAAGGATGATTTGCGTTTCATATTAGTACACACTCATTTGCGATGTTTAATATGATCTGATTAACATTCATTTTAAGTGAATACATTATTATATAGGAATTTATTGATCCACATCAATTATATTTTTTTTATTTATTCTAATGCTTGTCTTTTAATAAAATTATATATAATTTTCTTATTTTTCACATTAAACAGGACTGTAACATTTTCTATCCCCATGTATATGCTAGAATTCGCACAGTTAAACTTGTTTAGTTTTACTTTCCCCAATGATTATATTTATATGAATCTAAAGCCTTGATTATTTTATAGAATTTTAGCAGAAGACATTCTACGCCCAATAGAAGCCGCAGCTATATAGGATATAATGTATCGGATTCAGTGATTACTCGCTTGTTTCAGGGAGTTCTCAGACAGAAAACAGTCTGTTTGGAATGTGGACACACTAGTCACAAGGATGATATTTTTACTGTTCTGTCTCTTCCTATACCACCAGGAAATGAAACCTCCTTACAGGTACACTATACTAATATGAATGTATATTTTCAATTTTAAAATCTTCAACCCAATCCCGGGATTGATCATTTTTCAATCCCAATACCCGGGATTGATAAAAAAACGCCCGGGATTGGCCTCCCTAGTGGAGACTAAAATCTCTTCCACACAAACATACTTAAACTAAGGTAAATTCCTTTAAAAGCCAATTTACTTACCAATATGTGTATTGACTGTGGGAGGAATCTAAGGCACCTGGAGGAGCCAGACAATAACAAGGAGAGAACATTAGAAATGCTGCTCATATTGCATCATTGTTGGATTGATACCATGGGCAGTTCTGTGAGACAGCAATTCTAACCACCATTTTGCCATGTTTAATGTTCTAGTGATAATTCTCAAATATTGCAGAGTTCCTACAATCAGGGCCGCAACTACAGGAGGGCTAGGGGGACATGCACTCCGGGCACTGGAAATGACGGGGCTCTAACACTGGTGAACAAATACTCAGGCCACTGCCCATTATAGTACAGCAGCAGCTTCTGTTGTAGGTAGTCCCAGTCTCCCAGAATGCTGTTGCAGTGCAAAACGACGTCACACATGGCATTCTGGGAGCAGTCACAGGAGAGAGAGAGGGCAGATGAGCTGCAGCAACTTCCACAAATATCTGTGCGCTTTTGCAGCCTGCCCACCTGCTAGAGGGAGACAGGGGGTAGGTGAGTCGGCGAATGGAGGCATAATATATAAGAGGCATTACTGGGACAGAATGTGTAAGGGTCAGTACTGTGGCATAATGTGTAATGGCATTACTGTGGCAGAATGTGTAAGGGGCATTACTCTGGCATAATGTGTTATAAGGGGCATTACTGGGGGAGAATGTGTTATAAGGGGCATCACTGTGACAATGTGTTAAAACTGGGGCACTACTATGGCTTAATGCGCTGCAAGGGGTATAATGTGTTATAAGGGACATTACTGCGGCATAATGTTAAAAGGGGCATTACTGTGGCAGATCGTGTTATAAGGGACATTACTGTTTGGCATATGTGTAAGGTGCATTACTGTGTGGCATAATGTGTAAGGGATATTTTGTTCTGTTGATATCTGTAATTTTAATAAAAATAATAAAGATATTTGATGGGTTTAGTTAAGAAAATGAAATGGATATTAAATTTATATCAGATAAGGCCATCTCTCATGGTTGAAAAATCTCTGAAAGGGCAGAATCTCTAGTTATGACTTGTCCTATCTACGTACTGTACACACTAAAGAGAAATAGAGCTGCATCAATCCTTAGCAAATATATAGCAAACGGTCACCAAACCAGTAAAAAGAACACAGTTACTGGAAGAAATCTTAACTGTCCTTATAACCGTCCAAGTGCTCTATATATAATGCCTTACCCCATTTATCTTATCCTTTTATTGTACTTTGGAATAACATATGCATCATAGTGCAAATAAAAACATCCTTGAACTTGAGAACTGGTCATAGTGCAGATCAGTCTCACTGCTGTAATCTCTGATCATTAGTATGTTTAAGTGACAACAAATGGAACTTGAGTAAGAGTGGGTGAAAGGGCAAGCAAAGCTTGGTAACTTACCTTTGTCACCCACTCTCACCCTTTCAGGAAGTTACACCTAGTGGTTAGACCTACACCACATCCATCACATTCCTAAAGGGATAAACCGGATTAACCTGTCGCCAGGGTTGGACTGCCCATCTGGCACTTCTGGCAAATGTCAGAAGGGCCGATGGCCTGATAGGCCCTCCTACGTTTGCCACTGGTGTCCTCTTGCAATTATATATGTAGAGCTAAACAGAATTCATCTTCCACAGATGCGACTCCCTAGCCCTGCTCCACCTTCACCCTAGCCCTGCTCCATCCTAGCCCTGCTCCACCCTAGCCCTGCTCCACCTTCACCCTAGCCCTGCACCACCCTAGCCCTGCTCCACCCTAGCCCTGCTCCACCTTCACCCTAGCCCTGCTCCATCCTAGCCCTGCTCCACCCTAGCCCTGCACCACCCTAGCCCTGCTCCACCCTAGCCCTGCTCCACCCTAGCCCTGCTCCACCTTGACCCTAGCCCTGCTCCACCCTAGCCCTGCTCCACCTTGACCCTAGCCCTGCTCCACCCTAGCCCTGCTCCACCCTAGCCCTGCTCCACCCTTGTTAGTCTCACACAAGTGCAATATCCTTAGTGCAAACTGATCCCTATCCTGTGTGTCCTATCCCCACACAACTAGCCTACAACACTACCTAAACTTCTTACAGAACAACTAAACAAATAAGACTGCACAATATAACTAAATTCAGCACACCAGACAATTTGGGAGACAGTACAGTACAGAATGCAATGCCATATACCTACTGTACTAAATCGTGTAATACAATGTTTGTTCCAATTCCACTATGACACACTTAGGGTGGGGCTCTGAGGTAAAGAAAACAAATAATTACAGGCTGCACAAATCCTAATACATTGAGGCGACTTGCTATTGTTTTTCCCCAAAGGCTCTATAAAGGCACTGGGAAAAAAATATGATTTTAATTACCTAACGGTAAATCCTTTTCTCGTAGTCCGTAGAGGATGCTGGGGTCCATTTTAGTACCATGGGGTATAGACGGTTCCGCAGGAGCCTTCGGCACTTTAAGACTTTTCAACAGTGTGAACTAGCTCCTCCCTCTATACCCCTCCTCCAGACCTCAGTATAGGAACTGTGCCCGAGGAGACGGACAACTTCAAGAGAATAATTTACATTAAACTAGTGGCGAGATTCACACCAGCTCACACCATACAAAACATGCCGCCTAACATGGCTTTCAACATAACCCATGCTAACGTGCATGCATAATGCAACAGCAACAGCTGTGAACATCTTAACACATGAGAACCTGTGTAAAAAGATAAAACGTAACTCTGCAGGAAAAATGAGCACTGGGCGGGCGCCCAGCATCCTCTACGGACTACGAGAAAAGGATTTACAGGTAGGTAATTAAAATCCTATTTTCTCTTACATCCTAGAGGATGCTGGGGTCCATTTTAGTACCATGGGGATGTACCAAAGCTCCCAGTACGGGCGGGAAAGTGCTAATGTTCCTGTACAACTGACTGACCAAATTGAAGGTCGTCAGCAGCCAAGGTGTCAAACCTGTAAAACTTAGCAAACGTGTTTGCCCCTGACCAAGTAGCTGCTCAGCAAATTTGCAACGCCGAGACACCCCGGGCAGCCGCCCAGGAAGAACCCACTTTCCTTGTAGAGTGGGCCTTTACCGAACTCGGTAACGGCAATCCTGCCGTGGAATAAGCGTGCTGAATGGTACCTCCGATCCAGCGCGAAATAGTCTGCAACATAAGTCCTCAACGCTCTGACGACATCCAAGGACTTTTGAAACGGCTGAGGTGTCAGAAGCCACTGGCACCACCACAGGTTGGTTGATATGGAAATAAGACACAACCTTTGGAAGAAAATGCTGACGCGTCTACAGTTCAGCTCTATCTTCATGAAAAATCAAATAAGGACTCTTGTGTGACAGAGCCCCTAATTCAGACACTCATCTGCCTGAGGCCAAGGCCAACAGCATGACCACTTTCCAAGTGAGAAACTTCAACTCTACCTTTTGTAGAGGCTCAAACCAGTCTGATTTAAGGAACTGCAACACCACATTAAGATCCCATCGTGCCGCAGGAGGCACAAAGGGAGGTTGGATGCGCAGAACCACCTTCGCGAACGTCTGGACCTCAGGAAGGGAAGCCAACTGCTTCTGAAAGAAAAAGGACAAGGCCGAAATTTGGACCTTGATAGACCCTAATCTCAAGTCAGCATCCACACCCGCCTGTAGAAATAGGAGAAGATGTCCTAATTTAAACTCCACCGCAGGAGACTTCTTGGATTCACACCAAGATACATATTTTCTCCAAATACGATGGTAATGTTTGGACGTTACCCCTTTCCTGGCCAGAATAAGTGTGGGAATGACTTCACTGGGAATACCCTTATGGGCTAGGATCTGGTGCTCAACAGCCATGCCGTCAAATGCAGCCGCGGTAAGTCTTGATAAACAAACGGCCCCTGCTGAAGCAGGTCCTCGCGAAGAGGAAAAGGCTGAGGATCTTCCAGTAATAACTCCTGAAGATCTGGATACCAAGTCCTCCTTGGCCAGTCTGGAGCAATGAGAATTGCGCGAACCCTTGTTCTTCTGATGATCTTAAGAACTTTTTGTATTAGTGGAATTGGAGGGAACAGATACACCGACTGAAACACCCACTGGGTCACCAGTGCATCCACTGCTATTGCTTGTGGGTCTCTTGACCTGGAACAATATTTCTGAAGCTTCTTGTTGAGACGTGATGCCATCATATCTATTTGAGGAACGCCCCAACGATCTGCTACCTCTGCAAAGACTTCTGGTGAAGGCCCCATTCTCCTGGATGGAGATCGTGTCTGCTGAGGAAGTCTGCTTCCCAGTTGTCCACTCCCGGAATGAAAATTGCCGACAGAGCTTTTGCATGTCTTTCTGCCCAGAGGAATATCTTTGTCACCTCTGCCATTGCCGCTCTGCTTTTTGTTCCGCCCTGGTGGTTTATGTAAGCTACTGCCGTTACATTGTCTGACTGGATCTGTATGGGACAACCTTGAAGAAGGTGTGCCGCTTGATGAAGGCTGTTGTAGACGGCTCTCAATTCCAGAATGTTTATGTAAAGGAGTACTTCTTGACTTGACCATCGTCCTTGGAAGCTTTCCTCTTGCGTGACTGCTCCCCAACCTCGGAGGCTTGCATCTGTGGTCACCAGGATCCAAGTCTGAATCCTGAACCTGCGTCCCTCCAGGAGGTGAGAACTTTGAAGCCGCCACAAGAGTGAAATTCTGGCTTTTGTTGATAGGATTATCCTCAGGTGCATGTGTAGGTGCGATACGGACCACTTGTCCAGTAGGTCCATTGGAACACCCTGGCGTGGAATCGGCCAAATTGTAGAGCCTCGTAGGCCGCTACCATCTTCCCCAACAGGCGGATGCACTGATGAATCGATACACGTGCTGGTTTTAAAACTTGTTTGACTATCCTCTGGATCTCCAGAGCCTTTTCCACCGGTAGGAATACTTTCTGTGCTTCCGTGTCCAATATCATTCCTAGAAATGATAACCTCCTTGTGGGTTCCAATTGTGATTTTGGAAGGTTTATGATCCAACCAGGCTGTTGAAGCACCGTCAGGGAAAGTGCAATGTTCTGCACTAGTTTCTCCCTGGATCTCGCTTTTATGAGGAGATCGTCCAAGTATGGGATGACTTTGACTCCTTTCTTGCGAAGAAGAACCATCATCTCTGCCATCACCTTGGTGAATATTCTCAGAGCCGTGGAGAGCCCAAAAGGCAATGTTTGGAACTGGTAGTGGCAGTCCTGCACCGCAAACCTCAGGTATGCCTGATGCGGCGGGTAGATGGGAACATGTAAATAAGCATCTTTGATGTCCATCGATACCAGAAATTCCTTTTCCTCCAAGCTGGAGATCACCGCTCTCAGGGATTCCATCTTCAATTTAAACCTTTTCAAATAAAGGTTCAGAGTCTTTAGGTTTAAAATCGGTCTGACCGAGCCATCCGGTTTCGGCAATACAAACAGGCTTGAATAAAACCCTTTTTCCTGTTGTGACACAGGAACTAAGGAAATTACGTTGTCTTGACATAATTTCTGTATTGCGTTCAGCACTTTTGCTCTGTCCTGAACAGAAGCTGGTAAGGCTGATTTGAAAAATCGTCATGGGGGAAGGTCCTGAAATTTAAATTTTTGTATCCTTGGGATACTATCTGCAATACCCAAGAATCCAGATCTGAGTGAACCCAGACCTGGCTGAAAGACAGTAGACGTGCCCCCACCCGATTGTACTCCCGCAGGGGAGCCCCAGCGTCATGCTGAGGTTTTAGCAGAAGTAGCTGTTGACTTCTGCTCCTGCGAACCTGATGGCATTGTAGCTTTTTTACCTCTTCTTTGACCTCTTCCTGTGAAGAAGGGGGTACCCTTTGCCTTTTTGGACTTGTTGGGCCGAAAGGATTGCATCGTATGATAATGAAATCCTTTCCTAGGTGGAGCAGCTACGGAAGGCAGAAATGCTGACTTGCCTGATGTAGTTGTTGAAATCATGGCATCCAGCTTGTCTCCAAAGAGGGCTTCTCCATTGTAAGGAAGCGCCTCAATATTCTTTTTTTATTCCGCATCAGCATTCCATTGGCGGATCCACAGCGCCCTGCGGGCTGAAATCGCCATAGCGGAGGATCTTGAACTCAGCAACCCAATATCCTTCATAGCTTCAACTAAGTAACCTGCAGCATCTTTGATTCTGCCGAGAGTTAGGACTATTTTATCATCCCTGATAACTGTATCTAATTTAACAAGCAAGTTGTCAGACCATTTTTCCACAGCGTTACCTATTCACGCACAAGCAATGGTGGGCCTGAGCACCGTTCCGTTAGCCGTATATATGGATTTTAGGGTTGTTTCTAATTTACTGTCAGCTGGATCTTTTAAAGAGGCTGAACCAGGGGCAGGCAAAACTATTTTCTTAGACAGCCGAGAAACTGAGGTGTCTATCATTGGGAGTGTCTCCCATTTGTTCCTGTCTTCCTCAGGGAAAGGGTACGCTACACGTATCCTTCTGGGAAGGGTGAATTTCTTCTCTGGGTTAGCCCAGGAATCTTCAAAGAACGCATTCAAATCCTTTGAAGGAGGAAAAGTCACAACCTGCTTTTTTATTTAATTTAAAATAATCCTTTTCCTCAGGGACCAGTGTTGTTTCAGGAAACTCCAACACTTCCTTTATAGCAACTATCATACATATGCTTTTGGCTAATTCGGGGTCTACGCCTCTCAAATCCCCATTGTCGACGTCAGAGTCGGAATCTGTGTCTGTGTCCCCTTGCATTATCTGGGCCAGAGACCTTTTCTGGGAACTGGATGGGACCCGAGTGGATGATATGACTGCCTCCAATATTTAGTCTGTTGTTCAGACTCAGAGAATTTCTTTGCAAGCATTGACATATTCTTTTGCAACATTCTCACCCACCCCGGCTCCTTCTGAGAGGGAAGGGCCACCACACACACACACACACACACACACACACACACACACACACACCCTCTCTGCAGGACTCTGGTAATATACTCACCAGCCTTCTGACTTCTGGCTCTGTTAGGGGGTGGCAGCAGTGCTGTGGGAGTGAACGCTGGCCAGGCTTGGGCTGAGTTCAGTACCCTTCAGGAGCTAATGGTGTCCTGTCAGCGGAAGCAGAACCATTAACTAATTGAGAAGTTGGTTCCTACTTCCCCCCCTAAGTCCCACGAAGCAGGTAAGCTGTTGCCAGCAGCTTCCCTGTAAAATAAAAAACCTAAGAAAGTATTTTTCCAGCAAAGCTCTGTAGAGCTCCACTAGTGTGCATCCATCACCTAGGCACATTTTCTAAACTGAGGTCTGGAAGAGGGGCATAGAGGGAGGAGCCAGTTCACACGGTTGAAAAGTCTTAAAGTGCCGAAGGCTCCTGCGGAACCGTCTATACCCCATGGTACTAAAATGGATCCCAGCATCCTCTAGGACGTAAGAGAAATTCTAATTACTATTAACATTATGGATATGGAGCACATGATAAGACTCCTTAGAGACTTACTTTGAGTGGGTGTCTGTCAGTTGTAAGGGATCGGGGCTTAGACTCTACCTGCTTCCACGAGCTGTTTGCTCCATGTTATCAGCCAGAAAACTGAAGTGCTGCAGAGTGCACCGCATTCCCGCACACGCAGAGCACTGGGTCTTTGGGTTTAGGTGCTATAAGAATAAATAAGTAAACAAACACATGTAACTACCCCTTTTACACTCGCAGTGTTTGGTCATTCCCGGGAATGTGTCCCGGTATATTTGCCGGGACACATTCCCGGGAATGACCCTTTCACATTAGCGGACCGACCCGGCATATTGCCGGGTCGGTGACGTCACCGCTGATGCTACCGGAGGCGGTGCTTGGAGATAATCTTCTCCAAGCACCGCCTCCTCCTATGCAGAGAACGGGTGCCGGGTCGCCTTGACCCGTTGTACCCGTTCACACTGCAATGTGTCCCGGTATATTTGCCGGGTCACATTCCCGGGAATGACCCTTTCACATTAGCGGGCCGACCCGGCATATTGCTGGGTCGGTGACGTCACTGCTGATGCTACCGGAGCCAGTGCTTGGAGATAATCTTCTCCAAGCACCGCCTCCTCCTATGCAGAGAACGGGTGCCGGGTCGCCTTGACCCGGTATACCCGTTCACACTGCACAGCTTCCCGGGACGGTCCCGGATTCAACCCAGGTCGAGACCTGGGTTGAAATCCCGGGATGCTCATCCCAGGAAATTGTCCCTGTACCCATTCACACTGAGAAAAATCCCGGGATGATGCGCGTTCACGTGCAATATCCCGGTATTTTTCTGCGAGTGTAAAAGGGGTATTATTGTGCTACATGGCTTGAGTTGCGGGAACGATAACGCCCAAACAGACAATGGTATCAAAATTTGGATTGCACCTCCAGAGTGTAGAAATGGATAAACTACAAAAATGCAAAAGCACTCTCACTCACTCACTCACTGACTCATAACTAATTTTCTTACTTCCCGATATGTTACGAAGAAGAAAGCTAACATAGGTATTCTGCAGGTGGGAAATAGGAAAACTACGTAATTAGAATTTTAAATAAACCTCCCCTAAGGGGATGAAAAGGGGATTGACATAATGACGTCATTACTGATGCGTGGCTTGCGTGTCGTGAATGATAAAGCCCAAACAGGCAATCAGATCAAAATTTAGATTGTACCTCCAGTGGGTAGAATTCAATAAACTAAAATGGTCCTGTCACCTTTTACTGTATCTGCTATGGGTGCTCCTCGGGTAATGCCAAGAAAAATGGATTCATATTTACTTACATTAAGATGTCTCAAATTATATATATATATGCAGAACAGGGACGCTCTGCTCCCCTTCCTACCTCTCACGTCCCACCTTTCGTGACCCTGTAGCTGTATCATGTTAGCAGGATCTGTTTGATCAGATATGTCTATCTATTATTGTCTACATCTATGACCCATATGGCTGTGTCCGGATTTGCTATCCTTTTGTGCTAGAAAGTTTTGATGACTATAATCTGATCTTAGACACACGATTAATATTTGATGAACGATGTTAACCTAAAGAGTTATTGGTCTTGAGAAAGGTTCGTCATACGGACCGAAACGTCGACATATAAGGCTTTTGACTTCTTCAATAAAAGTCTTTTTTATGAACGGACTTCATTCATTTCAGCGAGAGTGCACCTTCCACCTAGTGGAAATATTGCTGTTCGAGTGGACCTGATTGGGTTCATTGGGAGCACCCGCAACGTTGGAACTAATGAGATGAGAGTGCAGGATCAACGTGGATAGATATATATATATATATTATATATATATATATACACACACACACACATTTTTTTACTAATGCCTGTGTGAACGCAGACATCATCTGGGCAGGTGCACATATAAGTAGTAATGAGAATGTGAACAATCTATGTACTGCTGAATGATTGGTTTTATTCTTTTGTGTTTCTCCTAAAAGCAATGTCTTGAGTGCTTCTTTCAGCAAGTCATGCTAACCTTGACAGACAAAATATTCTGCCCTTATTGCAAAATGAAACAAGATACTTCAGTCAAAGTACGGATTTGCAAACTTCCGAAGATCCTAATATTACATTTAAAAAGGTAAGACACCAGGCTGGAAAAATTTCTATATATTTTTCAGTATACCTAAACTTTAGATGCCATGTGTGACAAATTGCATTAACCAACTCCAAGGGGAAATGTAATAACCTGCGAGAAGCAGGAAGTGCAAGACTGTGCGAGTTCTCCCATTTTTTAAAAGCGCCAATCATTGCCTATCATTTACACTGTAAATGATTGACGCTTAAAAAAAAAAAACAGGCAAACTCGCACAAAGTATTGCACTTCCTGCTTCTCGCAGGCTATTAAAATTCCCTCAAATGTCACTTTAATACTATACAATAAATGCTTGGGTATGATACCCAGAGTCGATTGTTAATTCCTAATTAATTTAACCATTTGTTTTCCTTGTTGCAAATAAGTAAAAGATTGAAGTCAGATTTATAAAACAATTAATTATTTATTTAAAAGACCATGATCATATACAGGCTGAGAGGCAGCATCCTCTCAGCCCCGGTCAAAGACATCAACAGAGAAAAATATACGTTATGGTAAGAACTTACCGCTGATAACGGAATTTCTCCTAAGTCCACAGGTTCCACAGGATAACAATGGGATATGATGGAGCGAGAGCGGATTGGCACCAAACGATCACAAGCTTTCCGTCCATATATCCCCGCCCACTGGCTCAGGCAAATCAGTTGTATTCCAAAGCATTTAGGCAGGAGCATCATGTAGAGCCCTAATCAGGTGAGAAGAACACACATGCACACCCTTTCGTACAAGAAGGAAGAGGTTTAGTGAGTAGAAAGATCCACAAATCAGGTGCATCAGGGTGGGATCCCTGTGGAACCTGTGGACTTAGGCGAAATACCGTTATCAACGGTAAGTTCTTACCATAACGTATATTTCTCCGGCAGGGTCCACAGGTTATCCACAGAATAACAATGAGATTTCCCAAAGCAATTTAGTGGTGGGGACGCTCCTGATTGGACAGGAGAACCTTTCGCCCCAAATTCTGTGTCATGAGAGGCAAAAGTATCCAATGAATATAGGCTTTCCATATACGGTGATAAATGCGAGCTGAGGATGGTTTCCTTGCTCTGAGCATTGTTTGAATTACCTGTTGTGAGAATCCTCTTGACTTCAGGATAGAGGTTTCAAGAACCACGCCGTCAACCATAGTCGATCCAGATGCCTGTGGTAACAAGGACCCTGCATTAGTAGATCTGGATGTTGAGGGAGCAGAAGTGGAGCATCTATCGACATAGTCTGCAGATCTGTGTACCAATGCCTATTGGGCCAGCTGGAGCTATTAGAATCACGGCACCCTTTGCTTCTTTTATCTTCCTCACCACCCTGGGTAGCAGGATGATCGGAGGAAACAGATACGCCAGATGAAAATCCCATTTCACTGACAGGGCATCCACAAAGATCGTTCTGGGATCCTTTGTTCTTGACCCGTATATGGGTACTTTGTTGTTCAGACGGGACGCCATGAGATCTATCTCTGGCAAACCCCACTTGTCTACTAGAGTCTGAAAGACTTCCGGATGTAGAGCCCATTTGCTTGCTTGAATGGCGTGTCGACTGAGAAAGTCTGCTTCCCAGTTTAGGACTCCCGAAACGAATACTGCGGACAATGCTGGAAGATGGAGTTCTGCCCATTCTAGTATGTAACTTACCTCCTTCATTGCTGTTTGACTGCGCGTTCCTCCCTGATGGTTGAGGTACGCTACCGCCGTTACATTTTCCCAGCGGATCTGGACTGGTCTTCCTTGAAGAGTGTCCTTTGCCTGAATCAGTGCCATGTATATGGCCCGAAGTTCTAACAGATTTATTGGCAGGCAACTTTCTTCTGTGGTCTATTGTCCCTGGAGCCATAATCTACCGGACATTGCTCCCCAGCCCTGAAGGCTGGCATCTGTTGTCAGGATTTCCCAATCTGATATCCAAACGGGTCTCCCTTTGTCTAGATGGGATGTTTGTAGCCACCAGGATAATGGCTTGTGTGAAAGTACCATAGTCTGTTTCTTTATTGTCTGATGTATTCCATTCCATCTGGCCAGAATCAGATGCTGCAGAGGTCTTGAGTGGAATTGTGCATTCTCCACCATGTCGAATGTTGACACCATCAAACCCATCAGCCGCATCGCTGTGTGGATTGATATTGTTTGACTGTGTAACAACTCCTGAGTCCTTGACTGTACCTTGGCTATCTTGTCCCGAGGTAAAAATATTTTCTACAGACTTGAAGCCAGTACAGCCTCCAAGTGAGTCATCCGTTGTGACGGAACTAGAGACTATTTTGCCCAATTTATGAGCCATTCGTGCCTCTGCAGACATGTTATTGTCTGTTGGAGATGGTCCAGGAGCATTTCCTGTTATTGTGCTAGAATTAACAGGTTGTCGAGTTATGGAAAAATTCTTAACCCCTGCTTGCGAAGATAAGCTGCCATAACCACCATGATCTTGATAAATACTCTGGGAGCCATGGCTAACCCAAAAGGTAATGCCTGGAACTGAAAATGCTGCTGGAGGATAGCAAACCTGCGATAGTACTGATGGGACAGTGCTGTAGGAACATGTAGGTAAGCATCCTGAATATCCAGGGATACCATATAATCCCCTGGTTCCATGGCCAAAACTATAAAGCATAACGTCTCCATGTGAAACCGTGGGACTCAAATATATTTGTTCAGCATTTTGAGATTGAGAATTGGCCAGAATGACCCATTTGGCTTCTGAACCAAAAACAGGTTGGAGTAAAACCCCTGTCCCTGTTGTGCAGGGGGTACTGGAATGATTACTCCTGACTGAAGCAATTCTGAACCGCTTCTTGCAAAGCCCTGGCCTTCGTCTCTACCCGAGATGGGCTGGTGCAGAAGAACCTTCGAGGAGGATGCTTCTTGAAGGGAAAAACATAACCCAGAGATACCACTTCTTGCACCCAGGCATCTGTTGTAGACTGCTGCCATATCTGTGCAAACTGAAGAAGTCGGCCTCCCTACCATAGGGTCCCCCAGGAGGAGGCCCGTACCATCAGACTGATGGCTTATTCTCTGGTTTTGAAGCTGGCGTTCCGGTAGCCCATTGCTTTTTCGTCTTATCAAATTTATTATATTTGGGCTGCACACAATCACTTTTTCATTTTGCTTTTCCTTGTGACCCAAAGGGCCGAAAAGCAGGACCCCTACGTTTGGGGTTATATGTGGAAGGAAATTTTACCTTTTTGAAGTCTGCTTCTGACTCCAGAATATCTGTCAATTCTTTACCAGACAGAATGCTTCCAGTAAAAGGCAAAGATTCCAGAACCTTCTTAGATTCTGAATCAGCTTTCCATGTACATAACCAAAGTGCTCTGCGAGCCGCTATTGTTGAAGCTGATGCCCTGGAGGCGATAGTGCCCATATCTATTGCTGCTTCTTCCAAGAATATTGCAGCCTGTTTTATAAGAGCTATATAGGATTCTTGCTCCCTTGAAGGTGCTGAAAGACCGTCTTCCAGTACCTCTATCCAGACAGCAACTGCTTTTGCCATCCAAGCTGAAGCCATGGCTGGCCTTATGACTGCCCCAGACAGAGAAAATATGGTTTTCAGAAAACCATCCACTCTCCTATCCGTGACATCACCCAATGACGTTGATGGCAAAGGCAATATAGATTTTCGCACTAATCGAATGACATGCGTATCTACTTTGGGAGCCATTTCCCATTTTAAACAATCCCCAGCTGGAAAAGGATAATTGGAATCCCATTTTTTGGGAATTCTATATTTTTTACTGGGTGTAGCCTAAGCGTCTTCCATGATTTCCGTTAGCTGGTCTGACCCTGGAAACTCAGTCTTACCTGCTTTGGGCTGTTTAAATACAGGTGCCTTGGTTTTTAACACAGGCTCTGCTGAATCATCTAAGGATAGAATGGCCTTTATTGCTTTAATTAAATCAGCTATATCCACTGAGCTGAGACCTTCTACTTGTTCTTCGTATGCCGAAGTAGAGTATATAGAGCTTTCATCGTCCGATGAATCATCCTGTGTAGCCTGTGATGTTGACAGTTTAATTACACTTGGTTTATCAGCTTGTCTCTTTGGAGAAGCTGGTGAGGGAAATGATATACCGTAAGTAGGGAGCTGCATGTATGGGTTATTAGTGTACCCCATTCCTGGTAGCGAACCTGTAGGAATTACCCGTTCAGCTATACTGGACAAGGTCTGTGCAATCATCGCCCAAGGTGGATCTATTTGTACCTGACGTTGAACAGGGATCTGCTTTGTAATCTGCTGAAATGCAAAACAATTTGCACATAAACAATCCTGTACCAGATCCTGAGAGGATAATACAGTTTTGCAAGACAATGATAAATAATCAGCACTTTCACAGTGTACTACACAATTTGTGACTGTAATCACTTTAACCTTCTAAAGTGATATCAATCTGACCCTACCCATGCACCAGCATTGAGGACCAGAAGAAACAACTGACAAACATATATTAAAGTCAGCAAATCAGATTAGCAGTTAGTCACATGTTATATATCAGTCATATGAGCACATAATCAACTACAAACACATTTTAAGGTATGTAGGAGTACATATTACTGAATTCTGTTTTATACAGATCTTAAAGAATGTTCCTCTCAGACTGCCAGCTGAGTGAGCTTATTCAGGCTGGCCGGCTTAGGGCAATTTGCGAGGCTAAGGAAACTGCATCTCGCAACGCAGTCCTTGGCCTTGCCTCTCCCAGAAAATGGCAGTGAAACGCCATCATTTCCAGCAAGCCGGCCGACCCCACCCCTCCCCCGAATACCTCTGCCTGTCAATCAGGCATAAGCGTTCGCAATACTGCAATGCGATCGCTGGACCCATTCTGCACATTATCGGGAAACTGTGCTGAGTATCTCAGGAGCAATCCATTATGAGTAACCCCCAATGCTTTGATTCATCAGTCATCTAATAAATGAGTAACTATTATTTGCAAAATTCTGATCTAAAAGGCATTCTATCATCTAGAGAACAATTTCACTTGAGCAAAATGTAAAAATGTAATTCCTCAGGTCACATACTGTACATTTGTATACCCAGATTTCTTCTCTGCTTCATAAAACAATATGCTAGGATTCATGGATCAGAGAGAATTGCAACAGATAAAGATAGAACACATAGCACTCTCCTACCATTCCAGCAGACCCCTAGATACAGTGGTGTATCTAGGGGTCTGAGCAGTGCATTGGTGCCCCCCGCTCATATTTTAAATAGGGTGTGGTCTCATGAGGAAGGGGCATGGCCACACAGTAGTACCCCCAATTCAAAATACACCATACACAGTAGTGCACCTTACTCACATTACACCACGCAGTAATGTCCCTTATTCACATTGCAACACACAGTAGTGTCTCTTGTTCACATTACACCACACAGTAATACTCTTATTCACATTACACCACACAGTAGTGTCCCTTATACATGTTGCGCCATACAGTAGTACCTCTTAGATATGTTAGGCCACACAGTAGTGTCTCTTGTTCATATTACACCACACAGTAGTTTCTGTTCACATTACATCACACAGTAGTGTCCCTTATATACATTATGCCATACAGTAATACCTCTTACATGTTACACCACACACTAGACCCCCTTTCTCACATTGTGCTGCACAGTGTATATATGTGTATACATATATATACTGTATATAAAGACACAGTGTCGAACAAAAATAATTTTATTACTTTTTCTTCCACACATCTTTGCATCTTTTATTGTTGGAATATTTTGTTATTTATTAAAAATAATTTTATGTTATATTTTATTTTCTGAAGTGCACCACCAAAAAACACCCTTGTCATTGCCCTCCTCACATCACCCCCCCCCCATTATTTCTCACCTCACATCACCCCCTTATCACCCTTCCATCATTACCCAGCTCACATTATCATCCCCTTCTCACATAACCCCCCACACTTCATCACCCAGCTCACATCACATCCCTTGTCATTAGCAAGCTCTAACCCCTGTCATTACCCATCTCTCATTACCCCCCCACCCCAGTCATTACCCTCCGCATATCAGCCCCCTCGTCATTACCCAGCTCACATCACACCCTTTGTCATTACCCAGCTCACATCACCCCCACGTCATTATACAGCTCACATCACCGCCTTCGTCATTACCCAGCTCACATCACCCCACATCATTACCCAGTTCACATCACCCCCACGTCATTACCCAGCTCACATCACATCCCTCGTCATTAGCCAGCTCTAATCCCCCCATCATTACCCATCTCTCATTACTCCCCCCCACCCGGTCATTACCCTCCACACATCACCCCCCTCATCATTACCCAGCTCACATCACCCCCCTCATCATTAGCCAGCTCACACCACCCCCTCATCATTACCCTCCTCACATCACACCCCTTGTCATTACCCAGCTTACACCGCCCTCCTCACATCACCCCCCTGGTCATTACCAAGCTCACATCACCCCCCTCTTCATTACCAATCTCACTACCCCCCCAACAAGAGCTAGCTCACATCACCCCCATGTCATTACCCAGCTCACATCACCCACCTCGTCATTACCCAGCTCACGTCACCCCCCCTCGTTATTACCCTCCTCACATCACGCCCCTTGTCATTACCCAGCTCACATCACGCCCCTTGTCATTACCCAGCTCACATCCCCCTGTCATAAGCCAGCTCACATCCCCCCGTCATTACCCTCCTCACATCACCCCCTCATCATTACCCAGCTCACATCAGCCCTCAACATTAACCAGCTCATATCACCCTCCCCTCGTCATTAACCCTCCTCACATCACTCCCCTTGCCATTACCCAGCTAACGTCACCCACCTCATCATTACCCAGCTCACATCACTACCCTCATCTTTACCCTCCTCAAATCACCCCCCTCCAGCATTACCCTACTCACATCACGCCCCATGTCATTACCCAGCTAATATCACTCCCCCATCAATACCATTCTCACTTCACCCCCCTTGTCATTATCAAGCTCACATCACCCTCATGTCAATACACAGCTCACATCACCCCCTTCATAATTAAGCAGCTCACATCTCCCCCACATCATTACCCAACTCACATCACATCCCCTGTCATTAGCCAGCTCTAACCCCTGTCATTACCTATCTCACATTTCCCAGCTCACATCACCTCCACGTCATTATACTGCTCACATCACCCCCTTCATCATTACCAAGCTCACATCACCCCCACGTCATTACCCAGTTCACATCACCCCCACTTCATTATCCAGCTCACATCACATCCCTTGTCATTATCCAGCTCTAACCACCCCATCATTACCCATCTCTCATTACCCCCTCTCCCCCGGTCATTACCCTCCACACATCACCCCCCTCATCATTACCCAGCTCACATCACCCCCCTTGTCATTAGCCAGCTCACACTACCCACCTCATCATTACCCTCCTCACATCACACCCCTTGTCATTACCCAGCTTACACCGCCCTCCTCACATCACCCCCCTGGTCATTAACAAGCTCACATCACCCCCCTCTTCATTACCAAGCTCACTACCCCCCCAACAAGAGCTAGCTCACATCACCCCCATGTCATTACCCAGCTCACATCACCCACCTCGTCATTACCCAGCTCACGTCACCCCCCCTCGTTATTACCCTCCTCACATCACGCCTCTTGTCATTACCCAGCTCACATCACCCCCCTCATCATTACCCAGCTCACATCACCCCCCTCATCATTAGCCAGCTCACACCACCCCCTCATCATTACCCTCCTCACATCACACCCCTTGTCATTACCCAGCTTACACCGCCCTCCTCACATCACCCCCCTGGTCATTACCAAGCTCACATCACCCCCCTCTTCATTACCAATCTCACTACCCCCCCAACAAGAGCTAGCTCACATCACCCCCATGTCATTACCCAGCTCACATCACCCACCTCGTCATTACCCAGCTCACGTCACCCCCCCTCGTTATTACCCTCCTCACATCACGCCCCTTGTCATTACCCAGCTCACATCACGCCCCTTGTCATTACCCAGCTCACATCCCCCTGTCATAAGCCAGCTCACATCCCCCCGTCATTACCCTCCTCACATCACCCCCTCATCATTACCCAGCTCACATCAGCCCTCAACATTAACCAGCTCATATCACCCTCCCCTCGTCATTAACCCTCCTCACATCACTCCCCTTGCCATTACCCAGCTAACGTCACCCACCTCATCATTACCCAGCTCACATCACTACCCTCATCTTTACCCTCCTCAAATCACCCCCCTCCAGCATTACCCTACTCACATCACGCCCCATGTCATTACCCAGCTAATATCACTCCCCCATCAATACCATTCTCACTTCACCCCCCTTGTCATTATCAAGCTCACATCACCCTCATGTCAATACACAGCTCACATCACCCCCTTCATAATTAAGCAGCTCACATCTCCCCCACATCATTACCCAACTCACATCACATCCCCTGTCATTAGCCAGCTCTAACCCCTGTCATTACCTATCTCACATTTCCCAGCTCACATCACCTCCACGTCATTATACTGCTCACATCACCCCCTTCATCATTACCAAGCTCACATCACCCCCACGTCATTACCCAGTTCACATCACCCCCACTTCATTATCCAGCTCACATCACATCCCTTGTCATTATCCAGCTCTAACCACCCCATCATTACCCATCTCTCATTACCCCCTCTCCCCCGGTCATTACCCTCCACACATCACCCCCCTCATCATTACCCAGCTCACATCACCCCCCTTGTCATTAGCCAGCTCACACTACCCACCTCATCATTACCCTCCTCACATCACACCCCTTGTCATTACCCAGCTTACACCGCCCTCCTCACATCACCCCCCTGGTCATTAACAAGCTCACATCACCCCCCTCTTCATTACCAAGCTCACTACCCCCCCAACAAGAGCTAGCTCACATCACCCCCATGTCATTACCCAGCTCACATCACCCACCTCGTCATTACCCAGCTCACGTCACCCCCCCTCGTTATTACCCTCCTCACATCACGCCTCTTGTCATTACCCAGCTCACATCACGCCCCTTGTCATTACCCAGCTCACATCCCCCTGTCATAAGCCAGCTCACATACCCCCGTCATTACTCTCCTCACATCACCCCCTCATCATTACCCAGCTCACATCAGCCCTCAACATTAACCAGCTCATATCACCCTCCCCTCGTCATTACCCTCCTCACATCACTCCCCTTGCCATTACCCAGCTAACGTCACCCACCTCATCATTACCCAGCTCACATCACTACCCTCATCTTTACCCTCCTCAAATCACCCCCCTCCAGCATTACCCTACTCACATCACGCCCCATGTCATTACCCAGCTAATATCACTCCCCCATCAATACCATTCTCACTTCACCCCCCTTGTCATTATCAAGCTCACATCACCCTCTCGTCAATACACAGCTCACATCACCCCCTTCATAATTAAGCAGCTCACATCTCCCCCACATCATTACCCAACTCACATCACATCCCCTGTCATTAGCCAGCTCTAACCCCTGTCATTACCTATCTCACATTTCCCAGCTCACATCACCTCCACGTCATTATACTGCTCACATCACCCCCTTCATCATTACCAAGCTCACATCACCCCCACGTCATTACCCAGTTCACATCACCCCCACTTCATTATCCAGCTCACATCACATCCCTTGTCATTATCCAGCTCTAACCACCCCATCATTACCCATCTCTCATTACCCCCTCTCCCCCGGTCATTACCCTCCACACATCACCCCCCTCATCATTACCCAGCTCACATCACCCCCCTTGTCATTAGCCAGCTCACACTACCCACCTCATCATTACCCTCCTCACATCACACCCCTTGTCATTACCCAGTTTACACCCCCCTCCTCACATCACCCCCCTGGTCATTACCAAGCTCACATCACCCCCCTCATCATTACCCAGCTCACATCGCCCATCTCGTCATTACCCAGCTCACGCCACTCCCATCATCATTACTCTCCTCACATCAGCCCTTCTCATTAGCAAGCTCACGTCACCCCCTTCGTCATTACCCTCTTCACATCACACCCCTGGTCATTACCCAGCTCACATCACCCCCATCATTAGCCAGTTCACCCCCCCCTCATCATTACCCTCCTCACATCACCCTTCTAGTCATTACCAAGCTCACAGCACTCCCATCATTAGCCAATTCACCCCCCCTCGTCATTACCCTCTTCACATCACCCTTCTAGTCATTACCAAGCTCACAGCACTCCCCCTCATATCCCTCTCCCCTCATTATTACCAAGCTCACTACCCCCCAAACATTAGCCAGCTCACATCACCTCCTCCCTCTCGTCATTACCCAGCTCACATCACCCCATTGTCATTACCCTTCTCACATCACTCCCCTTGTCATTACCCAGCTCACATCATACCCTCATCATTACCCTCCTCACATCAGTGCTCATTATTAGTCAGCTCACGTCACTCCCCCCCATCATTACCCAGCTCACATCACCCACTCATCCTTACATAGCGCACATCACTCCCCTCATCATTACCCTCCTCACATCAGTCCTCATCATTAGTCAGCTCACGTCACTCCCACCGCCCATCCTTACCCAGCTCACATCACTACCCTCATCATTACATAGCTCACATCAGCCCTCATCATTAGTCAGCTCACATCACCCCTCCCCCCATTGTTACTCAGCTGACATCACCCCCTTGTTCTTACCCAGTTCACATCACTCCCATCGTTATGCTCCTCACATCAGACATCCTCATTAGCAAGCTCACGTCACCCCCTCATCTTTAGCCACCCCCTTCCCCCCATTATTAGCCAGCTTACATCACCCCCTCGTCATTACTCAACTCACATTATCCCCTCGTCATTACCCTCCCCACATCAGTCCTCATTAGTCAGCTCACATCACCCATCCCCCCATTATTACCCAGCTCACATCACTCCCATCGTTATTACGCTCCTCACATCAGACCTCCTCATTAGCAAGCTCACGTCACCCCCTCATCTTTAGCCAGCTCACATCACCCCCTTCCCCCATCATTAGCCAGCTTACATCACCCCCTCATCATTACTCAGCTCACATTATCCCCTTCGTCATTACCCAGCCCACTTAACCCCCATTGCCATTACCCTGCTCACATCACTCCCTCACTTCATCAACCAGCTCACATCACCTCTCTCGTCATTACCCAGCACAGCCCCATCATCATTATCCAACTCATATCACCCCCCCACTCATCATATCACTCCCCTCATCATTACCAAACTCACTACCTCCTCAACATTTGGCAACTCATTTCACCCCCCCCCCACCCCGTCATTGCACAGCTCACATCACCCCCTCATCATTACCCAGCTCACATCACCCCCTCATCATTATCCAGCTCACATCGTAACCTGGTTATTACCCAGCTCACATCATAGCCCCCCTCCCTCCATCATTACCCAGCTCAAATCACTCCCCCACTTCATTAACCAGCTAACATCATCCCCTCATCATTACCCAGCTCTGCCCCATCATTACCTAGCTTACATCACCCCCCCCCCATTATTACCCCCTCATATCACTCCCTTCATCATTACCAAGCTCACTATTACCTCATCATTAGCCAGCTGACATTACCCCCTCGTCATTACCCAGCTCACTGAACCCCACCCAGCTCACATCACTCCCTCACTTCATTAACCAGTTCACATCACCCCTTTCATCATTACCCAGCTCAGTCCCATCATCATTATCCAGCTCATATCACCCCCCTCGTATCACTCCCCTCATCATCACCAAACTCACTACCTCCTCAACATTTGCCAACTCATATCACCCCCCGCCCCATCATTACACTGCTCACTTCCCCCCTTGTCATTACCCAGCCCACAACATAACCCCCCTCCCCCCACATCATTATCCAGCTTCCATCACCCCACTCATCATATCACTCCACTTGTCATTACCAAGCTCACTATTCCCTCATCCTTAGCCAGCTGACATTACCCCCTTGTCATTAACCAGCTCACATCACTCCCTAACTTCATTAACCCCCCTCGCATTACCCAGCTCAGCCCCATCATCTTTAGCCAGCTCATATCACCCCCCCCATTCATCATATCACAGATAACATTACCCCCTTGTCATTACCCAGCTCACATCGCCCATCTCGTCCTTACCCAGCTCACATCACTCCCGTCGTAATTCCCCTCCTCACATCAGCCCTCCTCATTAGCAAGCTCACATCACCCCCCCCTCATCATTACCCAGCTCACATCACCCCGTCATTACCCAGCTCACATCCCCCCTCATAATAACCCTCCTCATGTCACCCCCCCCCCCCCGTGATTACCCAGCTCACATCACCCCGCTCGTCATTACCCAGCTCACATCAGCCCTCAACCTTAGCCAGCTCATATCACCCTCCCCATGTCATTACCCAGCTCACATCACTCCCACGTCATTACCCAGCTATCACCCACCTCGTCATTATCCAGTTCACATCACATCCCTTGTCATTACCTTCCTCAGATCAGCCCTCCTCATTAGCCAGCTCACGTCACCCCCCTCGTCATTACCTCCTCACATCACACCCCTTGTCATTACCCAGCTCACCACCCCCCTCCTAGCATCACCCCCCCCTCGTCATTACCCAGCTCATGTCACCCCATCACTACCAAGCTCATGTCACCCCCTTCATCACTACCCTGCTCATGTCACCCCCTTCATCATTACCCAGCTCATCCCCATCCTCATTACCTCCTCACATCACACCCCTGGTCATTACCCAGCTCACCACCACCCTCGTCATTACCCTCCTAGCATCACCCAACCTCGTCATTACCCAGCTCATGTCACCCCCCATCACATGTCACCCCCTTCATCATTACCCAGCTCAACCCCATCATCATTACCTAGCTCATATCACTCCACTCACCATTACCAAGCTCACTACCCCCTCAACATTAGCCAGCTCCCATCACCCCACCCCTTGTCATTACCCAGGTCACATCACTCTTCTGTCATTAGCTAGCTCACATCACCCCCCTCATCATTACCCAGCTCACATCACCCCACTCATCATATCACTCCACTCATCATTACCAAGGTCACTACCCACTCACCGTTAGCCAGCTCCCATCACCCACTTTCATCATTACCCAGCTCACATCACTCTCCTTGTAATTAGCCAGCTCACATCACCCCCTTATCATTACCCAGCTCACATCACTCTCCTTGTCATTACCCAGCTTACACCCCCCTCCTCACATCACCCCACTCATCATATCACTCCACTTGTCATTGCCAAGCTCTCTACCCCCTCATCATTAGCCAGCTGGCATGGTATCCGTTCACATGGTCGACCATGTTATGGTCGACAGTCATTAGGTCGACCACTATTGGTCGACATTCACATGGTCGACACATGAAAGGGTCGACACATGAAAGGGTCGACATGAGTTTTTTTACTTTTATTTCTTTTGGGGAACTTTTCCATACTTTACGATCCACGTGGACTACGATTGGAACGGTAATCTGTGCCGAGCGAAGTGGTAGCGGAGCGAAGGCACCATGCTCGAAGCATGGCGAGCGAACGCGGTGCACTAATTGGGGTTCCCAGTCACATTACGCAAAAAACGACACCAAAAAAAGTTAAAAAACTCATGTCGACCCTTTGATGTGTCGACCATTTTAATGTGTCGACCATGTGTCCATGTCGACCATGTCAATGTCGACCAATAGTGGTCGACCTAATGACTGTCGACCATAACATGGTCGACCATTCATACCGGAACCAGCTGACATTACCCCCTTGTCATTAACCAGCTCATATCACCCCCCTCTCATTACCCAGCTCAGCCACATCATCATTATCCAGCTCATATCACCCCCCCACTCATCATATCACAGATAACATTACCACCTTGTCATTACCAAGGTCACATAGCCCATCTCATCCTTACCCAGCTCACATCACTCCCGTCGTAATTACCCTCCTCACATCAGTCCTCCTCATTAGCAAGCTCACATCACCACCCCTCGTCATTACCCAGCTCACATCACCCCCTCATCATTACCCAGCTCACATCACTCCGTCATTACCCAGCTCACATCCCCCCCCCCATAATAACCCTCCTCACGTCACCCCCCTCGTCATTACCCAGCTCACATCACCCCCCTCGTCATTACCCAGCTCACATCAGCCCTCCTTATTAGCAAGCTCACATCACCCCCCCCCCATAATAACCCTCCTCACGTCACCCCCCCTCGTCATTACCCAACTCACATCACCCCCCTTGTCATTACCCAGCTCACATCAGCCCTCAACATTAGCCAGCTCATATCACCCTCCCTGCGTCATTACCCAGCTCACATCACTCCCACGTTATTACCCAGCTAACATCACCCACCTCGTCATTATCCAGTTCACATCACATCCCTTGTCATTACCTTCCTCAAATCAGCCCTCCTCATTAGCCAGCTCACGTCACCCCCCTTGTCATTACCCAGCTCATGTCACCCCCATCACTACCCAGCTCATATCACCCCCTTCATCATTACCCAGCTCAACCCCATCATCATTACCTAGCTCATATCACTCCCCTCACCATTACCAAGCTCACTACCCCCTCAACATTAGCCAGCTCCCATCACCCCACCCCTCGTCATTACCCAGCTCACATCACTCTCCTTGTCATTAGCCAGCTCACATCACCCCCCTCATCATTAGCCAGCTCACATCACCCCCCTCATCATTAGCCAGCTCACATCACCCCCCTCATCATTAAACTCCACACATCACCCACTTCCCCTCCTCTCCTCTCACATAACCCATTAGTCTCCTCACACAGCACCTGTCTGTCACTGCTGGTCTGTAATCATTTCTCCCTGAGCTCACCCCTTGCATGACTTCAGAAGCCGACACAGAGCGCAGCTCCTGGAAGAGACTGAGGTAGATCCTCATTTGTGCCCATCATGTTTGATCTCTGTCCCTGTTAGCATCATAATGTACATGTGGATACGCCAGCTCTGCTACCCCCTGGCCGTGGCTGGCACTGCCAGGTAGAGCTCCCCATCAACGGGTGGCCCTGGCAAGTGCCATCCTGGCCAAGGGGTAGATACACCTCATAATATTAAACTCATGATTCTTTTGTCCGTGAAAATTGTAGTTTAGAAAGTATTTTAACAAATTCAACTTTTTTAATGCCATAAACATATTTGTAGACAATTAATTGTGTGACAGGTGTATTGCAGGTATATTGTAAACCATGCAGGCGATACAAGTAAAGAAAACCCTAACACCAGTTTCTATTGCAGGTTTGAGTATCAAGGTCGTGTGAAAAGAAAATTGAAAACAAATGTCACATTTCCTCTGACCCATTTAGACCTGTCTCCATTTGTCTCAGCAGTTAAAGTAAAACACTCCATGTACAGCTTATATGCTGTAGTGGTAAGTTCTATACTGCACTTATTATTATTATTATTATTATTGTTTATTTATATGGCGCCACAAGGGATCCGCAGCACCCATTACACAGTACATAATCAATGAGCAAAACAAGAAAACAGCACTTACAGTCAAGGCAATATAGGACAGCTATGGAAAACCAGGGGTTAGGTGCCATCAAAGGGAGTATGGAGTATAAGGTAGTGTAAGTATGAGACGGAAAGGCACATGAGGCGCTCTTACAAGCTTACAATGTAATATGATGTACACATTAAGGAGGCTGTACGCCGGCCCTCAAGTCCCACACTTTGCTTTTATTACAATTTATTGTCATTACATTATGTTGTTTTCTTTACAATGTATATACAGTACCCGCCTACACCAGAGCCATCTTTTCCACTGGGCTCAATGGGCACCATGATTCTAAGGGCCCGTGACCAAACAACCCCTATTCCACCCCACACACATCACAGCAGCCAAATGCACTGATCCTCCCACTCCCACGGGTTGCATGTGACATCTTTCAGACGGCCAACCTGACGATGGTGGTCATTCCGAGTTGTTCCCTCGCTAGCAGTTTGTAGCAGTCGTGCAAACGCTATGCCGCCGCCCTCTGGTTGTGTATTTTAGCTTAGCAGAAGTGCGAACGAAAGGATTGCAGAGCGGCTACAAAATAAAATTGTGCAGTTTCAGAGCAGCTCCAGACCTACTCAGCGCTTGTGATCACTTCAGACTATTTAGTTCCTGTTTTGACGTCACAAACACGCCCTGCATTCTCCCAGCCACGCCTGCGTTTTTTTTAACACTCCCTGAAAACGGTCAGTACACACCCAGAAACACCCTCTTCCTGTCAATCACTCTGCGGCCAGCAGTGCGACAAATGCTTCGCTAGACCTTGTGTAAAACTGCATCGGCCGTTGTGAAAGTACGTCGCGTGTGCGCATTGCGCCGCATACACATGCGCCGAAGTGCCGTTTTTTTGCCTGATCGCTGCGCAGTGACCGAAAACAGCTAGCGAACAACTCGGAATGACCACCCATATCGCATGCGGCGCTGTGCATATTGCTGAAGGATGGAACAGCATAGCATTTATTAAATCACCTGATATGTGTAGTCAAACGTGGATGGTCCAGGACGAAGGTAAAGCATCCTGACTATCAGCCCGATTGGCGGTCTGATGTGTACTCACCATAAGGCACAAGGCATCCCCCACCCCCCACTGGGTATCTCCTTTGATATTGTCCCTGAGTATTAGTATTCAAAGTTGTCAAGAATGCAGTGACATGCCTAATTATCTCCCCTCACTCTGTTTTCCTTCCTGTTCTTATTTCATGCTTGTGTCAATTATTGTCACTTCATTAATATGTAGTGCTGTATCCAGAGCCGGCCCTAGGCATAGGCAAACTAGGCAAATGCCTAGGGCATTTGGTATGCCTGGGGGCACAAGCAGCTTCTGCTGATTAAAATAATATGCGGCATGCCTATAGTCTATGTGTGACTGCAGCTGTATCTGCATACGAAATGCTACGTTACAGTGTATTCCTGGAAATCACTGTAATGTAGTATTTCATATGCAGATACAGCCACAGTCGCACACAGAATATAGGCATACTGCATATCATTTGTAATCAGCATGTGCATCCTAGCCACATAGTAATGCAAATAAGAAGGTGCCCAACCTAGCAGAGCTGCCAGCTGACTCAATCCAGCCATCTCCTGCTGCATATTGAGGTAAGATGTATGAGGACACATCTGTATCCAACCAGAGGCAGAGGTTACGGTGTTAGCGGCCAGGTGAGTGCTGTGTGTGGGTGGGTTGGTTGTGCAGTAGTGTTCGGCATATGTGTAAGAGGCATTATGTGTATAAGGGCATTAATAAAGGTTGGCCTAATGTGGCGCATTATGTTTATAAAGACATTAATAATGTGTGTCATATGTGTAAGGCATTACTGTGTGGTATTATGTGTATAAAGGCATTACTAATGTGTGGCATTAAGTGTATAAGGTGCTCTACTTTGTGGCTTAACGTATAGAAAGGGCAATACTGTGTGGTCTAATGTGAATAAAAAGCAATATAGTGTGGTGTAATGTAAATAAGGAGCAATTCAGTGTGATGTAATGTGGATAAGGGCACTACTGTGAGAAGTAACGCATATAAGGTAAAGTGGTACTACTCTGTGATGTAACGTGAATAAGGGACACTATTGCATGATAAAATGTGAATAAAGTTGCACTACTGTGTGGCACAATTTAAATTGGGGGTACTATTGTGTGGCCATGCCCCTTGCGCACTGTTCCTATTTAAAATATAGGGGGTAGGACACCAAAATGAGGACTGCTATGGGTGATGGTGCTGGGAAAGGGGTGCAGGGTCAGAGGCGGAACTAGAGGCGGTGCTAGGGGGCATCAGCCAAAATCTTGCCTAGGGCATCATATTGGTTAGGGCCGGCTCTGGCTCTATCCAACCCCTCTGCTGCTCCACATCATGCATACTATAGATTAGAATTTTGATAAGCAATGTAAGTGTAGGATCAGAGGAACATATTCTCAACAAAATCTTTATTTCTGTTTCCTGCATTGGTTATTTACTTTCCAACGGAACAAGAGAAACCACTCACACAAATATACAAAACTAATTCCATTCAACACACACACACACACGTCAAAGACAAATCTGTGCACTGTATAGCATATACACAATTACTATGGACTAGAGCAGCATTACAAGGAGCTAACTGCTACTGTACATCCCATAAACATGAAAGTGAAGAATGAGAAGGAAGAGCATTAAACACCTGCAGAGGGAGAGTTAGTGTTTCTCTTTGTATATTACTTTTTCCCTACATAAATTTTAAACGAGGGAACAGGGTAGAGAAATGCAGAGTCACTAAATAAAAAACACTTAATGACTATACGTTCCCGATAGCTAAATTCTTCCAATTTCTAAATACAATGGAAGCAGGATCAGAACATTGGGGGTCATTCTGACCTGATCGCTCGCTGCAGTTTATCGCAGCGCAGCGTTCAGGTCAGAACTGCGAATGCGCCGGCGCATGGCTGACAGCCGACGGCTATCATTGCCTAGCGATCGCCTCTACCTGATTGACAGGCAGAGGCGGTCGCTGGGCGGGAGTGGGCGGCATGGCGGCATTTGGGCACCATTTTGTGGGCACGGTCCGGCCAACGCAGGCGTGGCTGGACCATGCGGGGGGCGGGCCGCAATGGCTGCGTGACGTCACACGCAGCCGCTGCGAGCTGGGCAGCGATGAGTTGCTCCCGGCCAGTGTGCAAAAGCTGCGCTGGCCGGGAGCTGCTCCTGAAGTACAAAAGCATCGCCGCTGTGTGATGCTTTTGTACTTCAGCGACGGGGCAGGGACTGACATGCGGGGTGGGCTAGCCCTGTGATGGGCGTCCCCCCGCATGTCTGTGTTCCTGATCGTAGCTGTGCTAAATTTAGCACAGCTACGATCAACTCGGAATGACTCCCACTGTGAGGCTCTTCAGTCACTGTGAGGCTCTTGACAGTCTGCAGGTGTTTCAGGGCAAAGTTTGGAAGCATTCCTGAAAATGGGTGTGCTGGACCCATTTTCTGGGCATTCCAAAGCCAGAGGCTGCGTTCTCGTACACAGTTTCAGTGGCCCCGGCAGCATAGATTTGCCGGACATCCTTAGTAACCTGAGGGTTTACGCAGAGGTATGATGTTGTGACCATTTGTTAATGATCCAATGCTGCGACCCATAGTCCTCCAGAATTAATGGAACAACTTAATGCTCTGAAGTGAACTCAACAGGAAAAGACCAGAACAGTCCGACGTGGTACCGGTCTTACAGCCCAATGGAACAATACCAGTAATATGCACCCTGTATTATCATTCATGGTGAATTTATTTTACACTATCTTGAAGACTAGCATTGGGTTGTTTTAAATATTAAAAGTATTACCTGAATGTACCAATAATCACATGCAAGGATATGAACAGCAGCAAAAAGATTATGCATTTTTGCATTACTAAAGAAAAAAAAATGTTTCCCAAACAGAATAGAGGTATTGTCATACGTTCCTGAATACAGTAGCTGTTAGCCTCAGGTAGGCCATGGCTCTGGCATTTTTGCTGCTTCTTGGCAAGGAGGCATACGTTGTGATTAAGACACTGTAATAGGTTTTTTGCTGCAACAATACACGTGGGCAGGGATAGGTCAGTTTTCTCACCACTTGGTGAGATGGACTCACGCTCCAGTTTTGTGTTGCTCACTAGCAGCCAAAAAGTTAACAAACCAAATTATATAACACATTTTATAGGAAAACTCACATAACAAAATGGAAAATCAACTGAACCACGTCTGTGAAGTCATTGTTCAAAAATAAACATGAGCCCCTCGGGATCCACTGACTGGATTTGACTAATATGGCTTATGTGTGTGGATTGTGTTTGCTTTACATAAATTCACCATTCCATAGTTTTGAACTGCCCTTGAAAATGAACCTGTACCTACCTTTTATGAAATGGGTTGGGTACGAAATCCCAGCAGTCAGGATCCCAACAGTCAGAAGACCGACAGTGGAATCCTGATGGAGCCTGGTGAGTATTTTCACTCTACTCCCAGCCCAGCCTAACCCTTACCACCGGGATCCTATCCGTGGGCATATCGCTGTCAGCATCCCGACTGCCAGGATTTTAACCACATCCCCTATCAACACTTACATTAATGTATTGTTTTTAATTCTTCCTTAAATACTGCTCCGTTTGCCCTCATATACGTGGTTAATTAATCATGAGCGAGATACCACATTGGAACTGTATTTATGACCTTAAGACATTTTTGAGTTTGGCTTTATTACATTGGTCACAGTAAACCTTAAAAAGTGTTTTCCTATAAAAAAAAAAATGCACTTAAAAGTGGACTCCTGTTTACCAGCAGCCTCAGTGTAACTGGAACATTCAAGTAATCTTGCCGACGTAAAAATGCTGTGCAGCACCCCGCAAACAGCAAATAGAAATAGCTGAAATTCAGCATGGAACATCACGGACCTGCCCACCTCCTCCCATTAGGAAATGCAAAATGTTGCATCCCTACATACGCCTCCATCTTAAACGACAAATTAATGCACTTCCTCCCCCCCCCCCCCCAAAAAAAAAGTGACGATTTGGTGAACGAATTTGCTTGAATCCCTTCATGCATGAATTATGATAAGCTAATGCAAGATTTTTTTTAAAATGTTTTTTTGGTCTTCAGGACTTTTAAAAACACAAAGGGCGGTATTCGATTCTTTTCACCCCCTTCCACACCTGTTCTGTTTCTGCTGACGGGCTTGGTATAATCATTTCCACTTACTACTACCAGAGTAACGAGGGTGCCCAATTCTTTATGCCGCTAAACCCGATTACTATGGGCGCGATATGCGCAATAACGGGGATCACTTTAGGGAGGAGATTGGGTGTGATATATAATTTGAATACCACCCAAAAAGTGTTTTAAAACTATGAAACTAAAGATGTTATACACTTGTCCACTTGAGAGGACAACATGCATCTGCAACATAAAAAAATTGCGCTTTTCTCGTTCAACTGTTTTTTAACCATGAAAATATTTATTTATATTTTTGCAAAAAAGCTATAATGAATAATCAAATGTCTGGTATGATTCCAATTTGTTCTTACATTGCTTATTCTCCAGAAACAAAAAAATCCTCTATGTTAAAAATTTATTTTTTATGCCTAGTTATGGATAAATTCATCCAGAAACAAAAATGTCCTCAGTGTTTATAACCTAAGTATTTTCAATTAGTTCTGAGTTTGCTTCATACCTAGAAAGTCAGCCCATTTCACTTTAGTGAACGGAATTTGATTTTATTGCACAATGTCCACTGAAGTGGACATGTGACTTAAGAGTATGGATCTGTGTGTTGCGCGATGTCCACTGAAGTGAAATAGGATTTTACATCAACTGAAAAAAAATATTTGATAAAAAAAACTACCATATTATGAAACCTAAAATGGGACGGCAGATAAGAAGCACTTGGCCCATCTAGCCTGCCCCCTTTTTTTTCCCACCATATTTTTACCTCAAACCTTATTTGATCCTTATTTCTTTGTAAGGTTATCCTTATCCCATTTATTGTAGGGGGGTTGTACCAGCGCACTGGGTGGATGAGTTCAGCGAGCTGCTACAAAAATAGGGTGACTAGCCTATAAGGAACAAGCAATAATTCATATGTTGTAGCGCTCAACCTGTGCGAATGTGTAAATGATGATGCTGTGAAACTAGAATTCTGAAAAATAATTCAAGGTTTATTATTGTTAATAAAGGACACAAACATATATTTCGTGTACATGCATTCAGAAATTATGAATGTATGGTTTGAAAAAATTATATGTATACATATATATGATCGAGATTATATATATATATATATATATATATATATATTGCTTGGAAAGACTGTATATATATATATATATATCAAGGGAAAAAAATGTTGAAAAACCGTACAGGCTGAAAAAAAGGGAGGTAATTTAAAAAGAAATGGAAAAAAATGAAGAAAAAATGAAAAAAATGAAAAAAAAATCAAAGGAAAACAGAGGAATTGTCTCTTTGGCTGTGACCCAGCTGATTAAGTTATTTAAATAGTTGTGCAGCATTCAAAGTCATTCACATATTAGTCAGCGGCGTCCCGCTGACTACACGGTTCGAGCAGGCTGATGGTGACTTGCTTAACGGTGATTGCGGTGTTTCCCCGGGGTTCTGGGTGCGCCTGGTGCGGGGAGGGTAAGGGGACAGGGAGTACCGGACTGTGTATGCCCCGTGGGAGGACGCACTCACCCTGTCCTGGTTCGGACAGTGATAGAGGATCCAGCCACCACAGGGATTGAACTAGCGGTGATCGGCAGTGTAGGCTTGTTTAGAGCCGTCACTGCGCTTCGTCCGCCGGGCCCGGAGCTGCTACCTCTCTCTCCCCCCTCCTACGCTGGTCGACTCGGCAATACACCCCACCGGCTTACCTTCCTCCTTCTGATGTTTCTCCGTCGCTGGTGTCTGCTTCCGGGTAGGGGAATCACGTGATCCCCGCTCGGCAATGTTCTGCAGGATTTCTACGGCTCGTGCTGTCAGTGCAGTTTCAATGTGAATGAGGTAGTTTGAAGGTATAGGCCCAACGCGTTTCAACCCTCTAGGGGTCTTCTTCCAGGGATGTGTAGGTAATGTTCATGGATCGGGTCTCCCTTAAAAAGGGGGATTGATTCAATCTCATTGGTTTGCATGTCAGTATCCGCCTCCTTTTGGTTTTGTCCGTTCCTTATTGGTCTAACTGGACTTCAATCAAGTTGGATTGACATTGATGGGTGCTTGGAGTGTGATCACAGTATGGGATGAGAGAGAAATATCACTTGGATATTGTTTTTGGTTGGTATAGAATGTTGATAATCGTGTTATCAATTCTAACTTGGTGGGTGATGTATTTCACACTCCCCCGCTTGTCATCATTTATAATATAAGATGAATGAAGAATAAAATTATACATCTAAATGTACATAAAGTGTAATAGATTGAAAGTATAAGTGAACATATATGTAAATAAAATTATAAATAGAAAATGGAAATAAAAATATTAATAATGAAAATGAGAGTAAAAGAAGAAATTAGATGTAAAGATAAGAATAAATAAAAATAAGAAAAAATGAAAATAAATATGAACCTAAAGATAAAATTAAAATAAATTTGCGAAATGAAATTGAAAGTATAAAACGTGGTTTAGGTAGTTTGTATTGTTTTAGGACCCATAATAGCGGTGTTGGGGAGGGGGGAGGGAGGAATGAGATATGGGGGGGGGGGGGAGGTATGTGTAAAGTAGTCATTCATCTGATGTGTATCAGTGTGGTAGGGTGTGATCCTCCACATTGATATGTCATTGATTGCAGATAATGGCTTTCACTTCATTATCCAGGTTATGTCCCTGCGGTGCAAAGGTCTTGAGTTCAAATATCCATCTCAACTCTGTTGTGTTCATGTGATGCACAAAATTTCCACCCCTCCAATTTTGTTGTACTCCTTGTATGCCCATAAATTTCAGAGTATCTGGTTCACTATTGTGCATTTCTTTATAATGTCGTGACAGGCTATGATCCTCATAGCCCTTTTTGATGTTCCTTATATGTTCATTGATTCGTGTCTTAAGTGGTCTTGTTGTCCTCCCCACATATTGTTTTTTACATGGGCATTCTATGAGATAAATGACCCCTTTGCTGGTGCAAGTCAATCGTTCTTTCACTTGATATTTCTTGTTGGTGGTACATGATGTGAATTCTGAAATGGGTTTTGTACTTCGTATTTTTGCGTTCTTGCATCCTTGGCAGAACCCACAAAAATAGAAACCGTGCTTGGGAATGTTTCCGTCTATACTTGTTTGTTTCATGGTTTGTGGTGGTATATGATTGTGAACTAAATTTTTCTTAATGTCTGGTGCTTTTCTAAATATGAACTTGGGTCCTGTTGGTAAAATGTCGTTGAGGATTTCATCTTCTAATAACAGTGGCCAATGTTTCTTTATAATATGTCTCACTTGATTAACTTGTCCTGAATAGTTTGTTATAAAGGGGATATTATCGTCATGGTGTTTCTCTTTCTGTCCTTTTTCTTTGTATCTGAGTAGTTCTGTTCTATCTGTTATTGTCACCTCTTCGAAAGCCTGTTGGACCTGATCAGTCTCGTATAGTTTGTCTGTAAATTTGGCAGCCAGTTCCTGACCTTGTATGCGATAGTCTTCTAATTTTGAGCAGTTCCTACGAATTCTTAAAAATTGTCCCTTAGGTACAGTCTGGCGCCAGCTCGGGTGATGCCAGCTGGTGGCCAGGATGAAGCTATTGACATCTACAGGTTTCTGATAGGTCTTAGTGTGAATCTGTCCTTCGTCAATGAAAATGTTGAGGTCGAGAAACTCTACACTAGTTCTACTGTAGTTTGTGGTGAATTTCAGATTGTTGGTATTGGAGTTTATGAGGTGCAGAAATTCAGTTAGTGATTGTTCGTCGCCCCGCCATATGATTAGGATGTCATCGATGAAACGCCTCCAGAGCACGAGATTCGTCCCGAGCTCGGGATTGGACCAGATGTTGAGGTCTTCCCACCAACTCATAAAGAGATTGGCGTAGCTTGGGGCGAATCTCGTGCCCATGGCGGTACCCCTTGCCTGAAGATAAAATTGGTTTTCAAACCAGACATAATTGTGTCGTAAAATAAATGATATGCTGTCAAGCATAAACTCTATTTGGGCTGATGTCATGCTATTATCTTTGTGTAAGTGGTAATCTATGCTGGCTAGTCCCTGATCATGATCAATCACTGTATATAGAGATGTTATATCGGTTGTTGCCAGCCATAGATCGTCTGTCCATTTGATGTCTTGTAGGAGATTGAGGACATGTGTAGTGTCTCTCAGATAAGACTGTTGTTGTTGTACGTAGGGTTGTAAGATGGTGTCTAGATATTCAGAAAGGTGTGATGTCAAGGATCCTATGCCTGATATTATTGGTCTCCCTGGCGGATGAATGGGATTTTTATGTACTTTGGGTAAATAGTAGAAGACTGGGATTATTGGATGCTGTGTGTTTATGAAATCTTGTTCATGTTTGTTTAGAATCCCGTTACTGAAACCTTTTGATATGTGTGTTTCTAGCTGTTTCTTGAAAAGTTGTGTTGGATCATGGCTCAGTTCGGTGTATGTTTCTCTATCACCCAGAATTCTGTGTGCCTCTGTCAAATAGTCTGTTTTGTTCAATATGACTATACCTCCTCCCTTGTCTGCTGGTTTTATTATGATTGCATGATTGTCTTGTAGATCTTTGAGTGCTTCATGTTCTTTTTTTGTCATGTTGTTAGTGGGTCTCTTGGTTCTGATTTTGTCTATGTCTTTCTCCACCATCTTGACAAAGGCATCTATTTGTGAACCTTTCATGTGACTTGGGTAAAATTTGGATGGTGGCTTGAAGTTGGTATGTTTTATGTTGTCTGTGGTAATTGGTGTTTCTTGCTGGTTCCTAAGGGCCGCTGGAGTTGTGCTTGCAAAAAATTTTTTGAGTGTCAATTTGCGTGTAAATTTATGTAGATCTAGATATGTGTGGAACTTGTCAATTTTGTTTGTTGGGGCATATTTCAGGCCTTTGTCTAATAGTTTGAGGTGACTATCAGTAAGTGTAATGTTGCTGAGATTGAATACTCCCTTTCCTATTTCTATATTTATTTGTGAGGTGATGTTCTTGTTCTTTTCCCCTCCTCTACAACCTCTTCTAGTTTTTCTAACTTCCTTTTGAGATTTTTGTTGGGAGTGCTGTTGGTTTGTAGTGCCCGGCCCATTATTGGAGTCAGCTCTAAAAAAAGACTCTGATTCTGGTTTGCACATGATGTGGTTGGTATATCTTCTATCTGACCTGTGGTTGACTCTTTGTCGTTCGGATTATTCTGAGTGATTGATACTGTCTCGTGGCTGTCCTTTCGTTGATCAGTATACTGTGATGGTGACTATTTGCCCACCCTCTCTCCAGTGATTGTCTAGCTAGATTGTCATAATGTGTTTCATCTGCCAACTCGTATACGGAAAAAGAGACCTCTGTCTCTGTGCTAGTGTCGATAGAGTTTGTCGACTGATCAAGAAATAGCTGTGGGAACTGTTCTTGTTTGCTGTGTATTTTCTTCATGTATTGTTGATAGGTTAGGTTTAGTTTCTTGTATAGAGGACTACCTTGTCGATGATTTGTCTTGTGTATGTTGGATTTAATTAGAGGGGGTCTTTTCTGGGGATGTTGTCCTGGGTTGCGTGTTTTTTTGATACCAAATTTGTCTCTGAGAATTTTACGTTTTTTTATTTCAATGATTTTGTTCTCTCCTCTCAGTAGTCTATTGGCCGTTAATTCTGCCAGTTTTTTGTATTCTAATTCTTTTTTGTATGGTTCTAATTGTTCGTCTAATATACCAATCTCTGTGTTCAATGTCTGGAGGTACCCCTCGTTGTGTGTGATGAGTAATTCGGTAAGTTTAGTGGAGCAATCTTGTAGTATGGTGTCCCATTTTGTCATGAATGTTAGGTCGTCTAGAAAGTGTGTTGGTGTCTTCTTAATTTTGAGACCTTTTGGTATTCGAGTGTTGTGTAGATACCATTTGAGTGTGTGATTGTCCCACCACACGTGCGTCTCTTTGTTGATGAGTTTTTCTAGTTGTAGGAATGTGTGACAGAACTCGTGGTTTGTTCCTGTTTGTTCATGTGTCTTAATTAATGTGGAAAACACAGATTGTGCCCTCGTGTCTCTGTTGGTTCTAATATCCGTCAATCCCATGTGTGGACCCTTGCAGCTGGTAAATGGTCACTTGCAAATGCTTTTATTGTAGGGGGGTTGTACCAGCGCACTGGGTGGATGAGTTCAGCGAGCTGCTACAAAAATAGGGTGACTAGCCTATAAGGAACAAGCAATAATTCATATGTTGTAGCGCTCAACCTGTGCGAATGTGTAAATGATGATGCTGTGAAACTAGAATTCTGAAAAATAATTCAAGGTTTATTATTGTTAATAAAGGACACAAACATATATTTCGTGTACATGCATTCAGAAATTATGAATGTATGGTTTGAAAAAATTATATGTATACATATATATGATCGAGATTATATATATATATATATATATATTGCTTGGAAAGACTGTATATATATATATATATATATATATATATATATATATATCAAGGGAAAAAAATGTTGAAAAACCGTACAGGCTGAAAAAAAGGGAGGTAATTTAAAAAGAAATGGAAAAAAATGAAGAAAAAATGAAAAAAATGAAAAAAAAAATGAAAAAAAAAATGCATGTACACGAAATATATGTTTGTGTCCTTTATTAACAATAATAAACCTTGAATTATTTTTCAGAATTCTAGTTTCACAGCATCATCATTTACACATTCGCACAGGTTGAGCGCTACAACATATATATCCTTATCCCATGCATGTTTAAATTGCTCTACTGTCTTAGCCTCTACCACCTCTGATAGGAGGCTATTCCACGTGTCTACTATTCTATGAAGTAATTTTTCCTCAAATTTCCCCTGAACCTACCTCCCTCCAGTTTCAGTGCATGTCCTCGTGTTCTAATACTTCCCTTCATTTGAAGAATGTTTAAGTTTCTATCATGTCCCCACTTTCCCTTCTCTACTACAAACTATACATATTGAAATGTTTGTCTTTCTGGGTATGTTTTGTGATGTAGGGCATGTACCATTTTAGTTGCCCTTCTTTGTACAGTCTCATGTATTAATAACCTTCTGAAGATATGGCCTCCAGAATTAAACAGTATTCTAGATGAGTCCGTACCAATGACCTATACCGTGGCATTATTACTTTTTTTTCTGCTGCTGATTCCTCTCCCTACGCAACCGAGCATCTGACTAGCATTCCTCATTGCTTTGTTACATTGCTTACCTGCCTTTAAGCCACCTGAAATAGTGACTCCTAGATCCCTTTCCTCCTCAGTAGTTTCCAGTATAGTGCCATTAATACTATATTTAGCTTTTGGATTTTTGAGACCCAAGTGCATGATTTTGCATTATTTGGCATTAAACTGTAATTGCCATGTCCTTAACATTACTTTACTTGAATTTATTTTTTTACCTCCTCTACTATCTTTTATAAAATATTTTACAGAAATCCCTTAAGTGCTTGGTGCTGGTGAACTTTTCTCCACCATTTTATTTGGACCTTACTGTATATGGAGGGGGGGAAAAGCTGCCACTAGGTGGCATACCTTCTAATTTTGGTAGAAGTCCAAAGGAGAGGACACCATGCACTAGTGATGTCAAAAGAGTTTCTAAAGAAAATAATTACTTAAACACAGCTGTTCACTGTAGTGGCCTCTATGTATAAAAGCATTATTGAAATGGAATGTTTTGGGATTTTTTAAATAGAGAATAGCTGCTTACAATAAAGTATACAGCAGTAATAATATTTTAGTCATAGGGCGATATTCGATTATATCGCACCCAAACAGACCGGGTTTAGCCGCGTAAAGACTAAACTATTGGGCGCAAAGCAAGAAGTGCAGTTTGGGTGCCCAAATGGGTCACTTCGCACATTTCAGCTCACCACCCCTGCGGGGTGCAAGTTGAATGTCGGCGTCTGTTCACGCCCAACCAGAGCAACAATTGAATTTCTCCATCGGTGCCACAATAAACAATTAACTATCGCCCACATAGTGATACATAATCAATTCCAAACGTATGGCTACAAAACCACCTTCTCATACTAATAATATAGATACAGGTTGAGTATCCCTTATCCAAAATGCTTGGGACCAGGAGTATTTTGGATATCGGATTATTCCCTATTTTGGAATAACTGCATACCATAATGAGATATCATGGTGATGGGACCCAAGTCTAAGCACAGAATGCATTTATGTTTCATATACCCCTTATACACACACCTGAAGGTCATTTTAGGCAATATTTTTTAATAACTTTATGTATTAAACAAAGTGTGTGTACATTTACACAATTCATTTATGTTTCATATACACCTTATACACACAGCCTGAAGGTCATTTAATACAATATTTTTAATACCTTTGTGTATTAAACAAAGTTTGTGTACATTGAGCCATCAGAAAACAAAGGTTTCATTATTTCATTCTCACTCAAAAAATTCCGTATTTCGGAATATTTGGATATGGGATACTCAACCTGTATTGACAAAATATTTTTTTTTTTTCAGAATCATTCCGGAGAGTTAGATTTTGGCCATTACACTGCGTACTGCAAACATCCTGGGACCAAAGAGTGGAATGCCTTTGATGACATGAAGCATTTCAGCATTGCAGAATCCACAGTGCAAACCCCTTTGGCTTACATGCTGTTTTATACTAGCCAGACGTTCAACTCGCCAAAAAAGACATCATCTTGCCCTGTATAAAGATAATGAATACGGAGGCCTCCTAATGTTTTTCTGTCTGACTTTAGCCACCATGACTCATATTAAATAAGTAAGCACCAAGAGACTTGAGAAATGTGAAATTAATGCATACTTGCCTACTTTGCTGCCCCCTGGCAGCGTTGTAGGCACATGGAGGCATGGCCAGCGGCATGATGGGCTGTCCGGGGGCGTGGTCAATCACTGTGGGCTGTCCAAAGGCATAATTACTGGGAAGTGGGCCGTCCGGGGGGCGTGGTATCATGATCACATTTGTGGCTCCGCCCCCGCTATACAGTGTTAAGAAAATGGGCACTGTATAGCGGGGTGGAGCTACGATGGCGCGATTCAACCCGAATCGCATCATCAGATTCCCTCGGACCGCCCACCTGTTCCTGCTGTGGGCGGCCGAGGCGGAGGGCCTGACAGGGAAAACGGGAGGCTTGCCCACCTTTCCGGGGAGCCAGGAGGGTGACCCGATTTTCGGGTGCCTCCCGACCATTTCCGGGAGGGTAGGCAAGTATGAATTAGTGGATGTTAAAAACAAAACAAGTAGTGAGAACTGTCACAGTTATATAACAACCAAAAAATGTAAGTTTGTTTTGAGTTAATATATTTGGAAAAAACATGGTTTGTTTATAACTATTTTTACAGAGCTTTAAAAAGAAAAACAAAAGGAGATTTATGTAGACTTACCATGGTTAAATCTCTTTCTGCGAGGTACACTGGATTCCACAGGGAATACGTCGGGTGTAGAGTTGGATCTTGATCCAAGGCACCAACAGGCTAAAGCTTTGACTGTTCCCAGGATGCATTACACCGCCTCCTCTATAACCCCGCCTCCAGGCACTGGAGCTCAGTTTCGTTAACCAGTCCAATGCAGTAGCAGGTAAAAGACGGTAGAAGTTAGTCACATAGAACTACATTCTCACGACAGGAGAAGGGATTAGCGGCTAATGCCATACAAACCCAAAGAAGCTAAGTGCGTCAGGGTGGGCGCCCTGTGGAATCCAGTGTACCTCGCTGAAAGAGATTTAACCATGGTACGTCTACCATAAATCTCCTTTTCTGCAGCGGGGTACACTGGGATCCCACAGGGAATACATCGGGGATGTCCTAAAGCAGTTCCTCATGGGAGGGGACGCACCGTAGCGGGTACAAGAACCCATCGTCCAAAGGAAACATCCTGGGAGGCGGAAGTATCAACATAGAACCTGATGAACATGTTCACTGAGGACCACGTAGCCGCCTTGCACAATTGTTCAGCGGACGCGCCTCAGCAAGTCGCCCAAGAAGGTCCAACAAACTGAGTAGAATGGACTTTAATAGCAGCAGGAGTTGGAAGACCAGCCTGTGCATAGGCTTGTGCAATCACCATTCTAATCCATATGGCCAAGGTTTGCTTATTCGCAGGCCAGCCAAGTTTGTGAAAACCAAAAAGTACAAAAAGTGTATCTGACCTCCTGAAGGAGGCAGTCCTCTCTACATAAATACGTAGAGCCTGTACCACATCCAAAGACTGCTCTTTGGAGGACAAACCAGAAGAGATAAAGGACGGAACCACAATCTCTTGGTTAAGATGATACCACCTTAGGTAGATAACCAGGGCGAGTTCGAAGAACTGCCCGGTCACGGTGAAAAATCAGAAAGGGTGGATGACAGGGCAAAGCGCCTAAGTCCGACACTCTCCTAGCAGAGGCAATAGCCAGTAAAAATACGACCTAAAGTGTAAGACATTTAAGATCCACAGACTCAAGAGGTTCAAATGGAGACTCTTGTAGGGCATTTAAGACAACAGACAGATCCCATGGAGCCACCGGAGGCACATAGGGAGGCTGAATCCGTAAAACACCGAGTGAAATTATGAACGTCAGGAATAAACGCAATTTTCCTCTAAAATCACGCCGACAAGGCAGATATATGAACCTTGAGGGAGGCCAGATGAAGGCCTAAATCTAGGCCTTGTTGCAGAAAAGCCAAAAGCCTGGAAGTTCTGAAGGAATAGGCATCATAATTCTTAGCAGCACACCATGTGAAGTAAGAGTTCCAGACCCTGTAATAAATCCGTGCAGAAGCCGGTTTGCGGGCCTACAACATAGTTTGAATAACCGCCTCTGAGAATCCCTTGAGCCTCAGGAGTAAAGTCCCAAGAGCTACGCCGTCAAAGCCAGTCTGACCAGGTCCGGATAGACACAAGGGCCCTGAACGAGGAGGTCTGGGCATTGAGGAAGCAGAAGAGGACGCTCGATCGATAGACCCTGCAGGTCTGAGAACCAATGCCGTCTGGGCCACGCTGGAGCGGCTAGAAGTAACATTCCTCTTTCTTGCTTGAACTTCCGTAGTACCCTGAGCAGAAGTGACACTGGAGGGGACCCGTATGGCAGCCAAAAGTTCCATGGAATTGCCAGTGCATCCACGAACGCTGCTTGAGGATCCCTTGTCCTTGATCCGAAGGCGGGACCTTGTGATTGTGTCGAGACGCCATCAGGTCCACATCTGTAAGCCCCACTTGTCCACTAGGAGTTGAAAGACTTCCAGATGAAGACTCCACTCTCCGGTGTGAACGTCCTGACGACTGAGGAAATCCGATTCCCAATTGAGGACTCCGGGAATAAACACTGCCGATATTGCCGGCAGATGGTGTTCCGCCCAACATAGGATATTTGATAGTTCCAGCATTGCCATGCAGCTTTGAGTGCCACCTTGATGATTTATGTATGCCACCGTGGTGGCATTGTCTGATTGTACTTGAACGGGCCTGTTCTGTACTAGAGGTAGGGCCAGTGTCAACACATTGAACACTGCCCGCAATTCCAGAATGTTTATCGGGAGGAGAGATTCCTCCCTGGTCCATCGACCCTGGAGAGAGTGTTGCTCCAACGTGGGCCATAAACTGGCATCCGTTGTCAGGAGGACCCAGTTGGAGATCCAGAAGGGACGGCCCATGCTCAACTGTTGGTCCTGTAGCCACCAGCTCAGTGACAGACGAACCTCCGGAGTCAAGGAGAGCATTTGAGATCTGATCCGATGAGGCAGGCCATACCACTTGGAAAAGATTAACCTCTGCAGAGGGCGGGAATTAAATTGAGCATATTCTACTATGTCGAAAGCAGACACCATGAGGCCTAGTACTTGCATTGGCGAGTGTATTATCTATTTTCTCTTACATCCGAAAGGATACTGGGGTCCATTTAGTACCATGGGGATGAACCTAAGCTCCCAAAACGGGATGGAGAGTGCTGAGGTACCTGCAGAACTGATTGACCAAACTGATGGTCCTCAGAGGCCAAAGTATAGAACTTGTAGAACTTAGCAAACATATTCAAACCTGACCAAGTAGCTGCTCGGCAGAGCTGTAAATCTGAGACACCCCGGGCAGCCACCCAGGAAGAACCCACGACCTAGTAGAGTGGGCCTGTACAGATTTTGGACATGGCAAACCTGCTGTGGAATAAGCATGCTGGATAGTAAGTCTGATCCAGCGTGCAATTGTCAGCTTTCAAGCAGGACACCCAATCTTATTGGGATCATAAAGAACAAATAAGTCCATTTTTCTGTGATGAGCTGTTCTTTTCACATACACCTCCAAAGCCCTCACAACATCCAAAGACTTTGAAGTAGCAGAGGTGTCAGTGACAACAGGAACCACAATAGGTTGGTTGACATGAAATGTGGACACCACTTTAGGAAGAAATTGCTGACGAGTTCTGAGTTCAGCTCTGTCCTTATGGAAAATTAAATAGGGACTTTTGTGAGACAAAGCTCCCAGCTCCGACACACGTCTTGCTGAAGCCAATGCCAACAGTGTGACTGTCTTCCACGTAAGATATTTTACATCCACCTTACCGAACCGTCCGGCTTCGGTACTACGAACAAGTTAGAATAGTACCCCTTGTTTAGTAGATGAGGTGGTACTGGAACAATGACCTGAGTCTGTACCAGTTTTGGGATGGCATGCTGTAAAGTTATACTCGTCTCTTGTGAAACTGGCAAGCCTGATTTAAAGAATCTGTGAGGTGGGAGCTCTTGAAACTCGTCTGTAGCCCTGGGAAATAAGATCTATGACCCAGGGATCCTTGCCCGAATTTGACCAGATCTGACTCAAGAATTGTATCGGGCTCCCACCTGACAGCCTTCCAAGCATTGCGGTCCACCGTCATGCTGAAGTCTTTGAGGAAGCAGAGCCTGAGCTCTGTTCCTGAGCACCTGCAGTTGCACGTTTGCGTGGTTTACCTCTGGATTTGCCCTTGAACTTGGCCGTCCGAAAGGACTGTAACTTAGAAGCTGAATAAGTCTTCTTGGTAGGGGGGCTGCAGAAGGAAGATACGTAGACTTACCCGCAGTAGCTGTGGAGATCCATTTGTCTAGTTCATCTCCAAACAAGGCCTCTCCTGTGAATGGCAGGCCTTCCACGCCTTTCCTGGAGTCTGTATCATTAGTCCACTAGCGTAGCCATAAGCCCCTGCATGCCGACACTGCCATAGCAGTGGTGCATGCGTTAAACACGCCTATTTCCTTTATGGCTTCCACCATAAAGTTTGCAGAGCCCTGTATATGCTGCAGGAGTAAGACAACATCCCCCCTAGATAAGGAATCTAACCCCTCAATTAGGTTACCTAACCATTTCGCAATGGCTTTAGTGATCCACGCACATGCAATAGTGGGTCTTTGGGCCACCCCAGCAGCTGTGTACAATGACTTGAGTGTAGTCTCAATTTTACGATCAGCCGTGTCTTTTAGGAAGGCTGCACCAGGAACAGGCAATACCATTTTTCGTGACAACCTAGAAACTGATGCGTCCACTATCGGTGGATTTTCCCATTTTTTCCTATCCTCCAGAGGAAAAGAAAAAGATGAGAGCAACCTTTTAGAGATCTGAAACTTCTTATCAGGATTAACCCATGGTTCTTCAAACAGGGTATTCAATTACATTTGACATAGGAAAAGTAACTTCTTCTTCTTCTTTACATTAAAATAAGATTCCTCACACTCCTCTGACACCTTATCAGGAATATGCAGAACATCTCTGATAGCATCTATAAGAGCCTCTATTCCCTGTGACAGAGCCACATCCCACCCCCCTCCAAGTCTACCTCACCCTCCTCCAAGTCTGACCTATCAGCTTCAGAGTCAGATTGCAGGATATGGGCCAGAGATCGCTTTTGCGGACAAATGGGAGGGGACTGAGATGATTTTTTGGGGACTGAGTCTCTGTTCATAAACTCATCCACAGTTTGTTTTAAGTATTGCGTCTCTTTCTCATTGCGGGACAATTTTGTAGAAAGAGTGGAAATCATTCAAGAGAATTAACACACTCCGGTTCAACCCCGCTAGCTTGTGATCCCTGAGTACCCAGTAGTGAGCCCCCTGGCGAAGAGGAACACTCCGCTGTATAAGAAACACACTCTTTGCCGGACATAATGTAAATGTGACAGCACACACACACACAGAAAAAGGTTAAGCACAATTAACCCACAAAGAGCCCTTCAGGGAGACAGAGTTGTTTGGAGCCAGCCCCCACCACGCTCATCGCTAATGCCAAGCTTAGCTGGATCGCAGACTAAGTACCGATAGGGGACTTAGTACACTAATAGTTGCTCCCCCCCTGCTATGACCCCGTGGTACCGCTGAGGTAATTTGGAGTCACACCGGAGGAGCTGCGCGTCCCTGTCCTGGCAGCGTCTGTGTCCACTGCAGAGGGAAAATGGCGCTGGTGAGCTGCTGGATCCTCTCATAGTGAAGTCCCGCCCCTTCAATGGCATGCAGTGTTCCCATTTTTTTTTAATACTGACTGAGGAATCTGGTGCTTAAAATAGAGATAAATCGTTTTAAGGCTGTGTTGCCAGTCTGGGTACTGTGTACAGCATACGGAGACGCAGTTGTGTACTGTGTCTGGAGACACATTCTGCCCCATTTAGAAGCCGTGTCTCCGTACCCTTGTGATGCCATAATGGCCAGCACCCCGCTAACCAGGACGCTGGCTCAGTACTCACCACTCTCCATTCTTCTGGCACTGTTAGGGGTGGCGGTGTGCTGCGGGAATGTACGCTCGCCATGGTGGGGCTTGCGAATAGTTCCCTCAGGAGCTTAGTGTTCTGTCAGCAGGGAACGGGACCATTAACCCTTCAAGAGGTTGGGCCGTTCCCCCCCAAGTCCCATGAAGCAGGCAGCCTGGTGCCAACCAGCCCTGCCTGAAAATAACAAAGAAAATAAAAGCAGAAAACTCTTCAAGATCTTCCTTCAGCTTGACCGGGTACTCCGGGCACATTTTCTAAGTAGTCTGGTAGGAGGGGCATAGAGGGAGGAGCCAGCCCACACTATCAAATTCTTAAAGTGCCCATGGCTCCTAGTGGACCCGTCTATACCCCATGGTACTAAATGGAACCCAGTATCTTCTAGGACGTAAGAGAAAAGGGAGCACCTCCAAGCTCTTTTTGAAGTCCAGGTGTACCTTCCAGGACCTCAACCACAGAATTAGGCGAGCCAGGATAGACGTAGTAGACACCTTGGCCGCCATTACACCTGCATCAGAGGCCACCTCCTGAATATAGTGGGAGACTGTGGTAATATAAGACAGATATTGTCTGGCATTGTCAGAAAAATCCTGAGGTAGTTCATCCTCAATTGCCTGAACCCGTGCTTCAATTCCTTTTGCAGTCCAGGAGGCTGCCATATGTACAGCACTAGTAAGAGAGTAAATCAACTTCAGGCAACCCTCCACGTGCTTATCCGTCGGTTCCTTCAGTGAAATGACAGTGGTGACAGGCAGATGCCACCACAAGACGTGCGACATGAGAGTCGACCGGCGGTGGAGTTTCCCACTTGTTACTCAACTCCGCAGGGATAGGGATATATAGAGATGAGCGGGTTCGGTTTTACTTGGATTTACTCGGGTATTTCGGGTTTTGCTTATTGGCTATCCAAAACGCGTGACATCCGTGATCCAATAAGATACCGTTTCGAGCCACGAGTAAAACCGAACCCGCACATCTCGAATATAAATATGTATGAATATAGATATAACAATGCACAGGAGATACTGGATGTATATCACAGGATACTTGTACTAAATATTCAGATAGTAGCACACTTGTTCTTAACTAACACTGTCTAAAATGACATGTAGAATACTTAAGTGCCTGTAAATGTACAGAGCTGATGAGACAGAAACCTGCAGTCCCAGAGATCAGCCCAGCTAGTAGTGAAGATGGCGCCAAAATCTCTGTCAGGGAGTGAGGAAGAGTGAAATGCAGCTCCAGGACGGGAACACGAGCAGTAGATGGCGTCCGGAGCTGGGGGAGGGGCTACAGGTCAGCACCTTATCCCCTATGCTGGTCCTCACCACCGGGTACTGTGGAGCTTATATAAAACGGATTTGAGTAAATCTGCCCTGTGCTCCCTGCCCTGGTGGATATAGTGGGGTCCCTGTGCAGTACAGTGTCCACGCCAATGGCGCGGTCCGTCTAAAGGGAATGAGATTAACCGGCGGGTCCCACCTGGGGGACCCTCTTACCTCCTCCCTGATGTGCAGCCACGTGATCCTGGAGAGCGTCAGCGGTGGTGTGTCTGATGACCAGTGCGCCTCAGCTGTAAGTACCCAGGAACTCGGCTGTGGGAGTATGCAGTGCTGCTGGGGAGGTGATGGAGCCGTAGCACAGAATTTTAAAATGACAAGCAGTGCTGCGACCCTTGAAGTCTTAAAAAGCTCTTTTCAGGGCTGCCTAGCGCAGCACCCACCTGTTAGTGCCCTGCTCTGCAGAAACCAACTTACAAACTGAGCTCCAGAGCCTGGAGGCGGGGTTATAGAGGAGGCGGTGCAATGCATCCTTGGAACAGTCAAAGCTTTAGCCTGTTGGTGCCTCGGATCAAGATCCAACTTTACACCCCAATGTATTCCCTGTGGAATCCCAGTGTACCCCGCTGTAGAAATATGTAATATTCTCTAGCAGATTCTTCGGTATGAACTGCAGTGGCTAACTTGTATCACCTTCCAAAGTGCAACAGGAAAAGATTCGCAAGTAAAGTTGTTTTTATGCAGCAGGGTACACTGGGTTCCACAGGGATAACATCGGGGTGTGGAGTAGATTCTTGATTCGAGGCACCAACAGGCTAAAAGCTTTGACTGTTCCCAAGATGCTCAGTGCTGCCTCCTCTATAACCCCATCTCCGTGCACAGGAGCTCAGTTTGTAAGTTGGTGCCTGCAGTGCAGTACAGTGCCGTGAAAAGAGCTTTTTTTAAGTGGCGATAGAAGACTTCAAGGGCTGCAGCAGAGGCACTCTCAGTGCTAGATATCATTCTGACATCTCCTGCTGCAGCTCCATCACCTCCCCTGCTGGCGCTGTATACTCCCGCGCCCTGTTTGCCGGATACTTACAGCTGAGGGATGCGGTTCAGCAGGTCAGGCACACACACTCACCGCAGTTCCCCGGGATCACGTGGCCGCATCTAGGGAGGAGGTAAGAGGTTCCCCAGGCGGGACCTGCTGGAAATCATGACCCGGCACGGCCCTGGGGCACCATTTTGAGTAAATGTTCCCGCCCTGAAGCTGCATCTCTCTCTCCCTCACTCCCTGTCAGTGTTTGGGTGCCATCTTCACATGCTGAGCTGATCCTGGGACTGTATGGGCAAAGCTTCCTCTGTAAAGCCACCTGCATTATCAGCGCTGTGCATTTTACAGGACACTTAAGTATTCTACATGTCTGGTGACAGTGTTAGTTAAGAAACAGTGCATTACTTCAGGGTTATGTAGTACAAGCACCCTGTGATATACATCCAGTCTTTACTGTGCAGTGATATATCTATAAGTCTATTTAGCTTTACTTAGTATTGCTAGTCCAGTGCAGTCTTATTGTTTATCATAATTTCTGCATTATACAGGTCACTGTGTATGTGCATATAGCTGCTGTGTGATTTCTACTTCGTGTATCTCACTCAGATTGCTATCCCTATGTCCTGTACCCTGATGGGGGCTAAGTGCGTCAGGGTTATTGTTTGATATAGGTATTTCACAGGATATACTTATTGTGTATTTTTCTCTGTGATTTTCAGTCACTGTATACCTCTTCAATCCTCTGTTTGTGCTATCACACTGCACAGGGGGTTCTTGGTCAGGTTTTATACTGATATTGTACTGTGTTGCCCGTGGTTCACGCTTTCATGTCATGTCAGCTTCAAGGGGTGACGGCTCTACGGCTGATCCCGCCATACACGGTGGTGACGCCGCAGACGCATTAGAGGAAAATAGACGTTATGGTAAGAACTTACCGTTGATAACGTAACTTCTCTTATGTCCACAGGTATCACCAAGATAACATTGGGATATGCCGAAGCGACAGCGGAAATGGCACCAAAAGGTCACGAGCTTTCTGGTCTCCTAGGATGCATCGGGGCTTCACCATATAATCCCGCCCACTGACTCAGTCAAATCAGTTCTTTCCACAGTGATTAGGCAGGAGCATCAGGTAGAAACCTACTTAGGCGATAAGAACACACATGCACACCCTTCCATACAAGAGGGAAGAGGTTTAGTGATTGTCAAGATCCTCAAATCAGGAGCGTCAGGGTGGGACCCCTGTGGACATAAGAGAAATTACGTTATCAACGGTAAGTTCTTACCATAACGTCTATTTCTCTGGCTGGGTCCACAGGTTATCCACAGGATAACATTGGGATTCCCAAAGCCAGTTTTAGTGGTGGGGACGCTCCTGATTACACAGGAGGACCTTTCGCCCGAAGTCTGCGTCATGAGAGGCAAAAGTATCCAAGGCATATTGTCTGATGAATGTGTTTATAGAAGACCATGTGGCTGCCTTACAAATCTGTTCTGCTGAAGCACCCTGTTGTGCTGCCCATGAGGACCTACCTTACGTGTAGAGTGAGCAGAGACATTAGCCAGAGTAGGGAGATCTGCATGAGAATAAGCTTCTGATATTACCATTCGGAGCCATCTTGCCAGCGTCTGTTTACTAGCAGGCCACCCTCTTCTATGAAATCCATAGAGGATGAAGAGAGAATCTGTTTTTGTGATGGCACTAGTACGATCTATATAGATTCTTAATACTCGGACTACGTCCAGCGACGCTTCTCCCGCAGAAAGTCCCGATACCTGAAAAGCTGGGACTACAATCTCTTCATTAAGGTGAAACTTTGAAACCACCTTCGGAAGATAACCAGATCTAGTTCTGAGAACTGCTCTGTCTGGAAAAAACTTAGGAAAGGAGGAGACTTGCATGATAATGCTCCTAAATCTGACACTCTTATGGCTGACGCCATTGCCAGTAGAAAAAGTACTTTAGCCGTTAACCATTTAAGATCTGCTCTCTTAAGCGGTTCAAATGGAGGTCCCTGGAGGAATTTAAGAACTAAATTCAAATTCCAGGGAGCTGCAGGAGGAACAAATGGAGGTTGAATATGTACAACTCCCTGAAAGAAAGTAGGTACATCCTGTAAATCAGCAATCTTTTGCTGAAACCATACAGTTAACACTGATACTTGAACTCTCAAGGAAGCTACTTTCAAACCTTTATCCAATCCTGCTTGAAGGAAATCCAAAATCCTGGATACTTTAAAAGATCTTGGATTCAAACTTTTTACAGTACACCAATGAATATAGGCTTGCCATATTCTATGATACACACGAGCTGAAGAAGGCTTTCTTGCTCTAAGCATAGTTTGGATTACTTGTTTTGAAAATCCTCTAGCTTCTAGGATAGTGGTTTCAACAGCCACCCTGTCAAAGACAGACGATCCAGATGACTGACAACAAGGACCCTGCATTAGCAGATCTGACGTTGAGGGAGATATTGGAGGGAACAGATACGCCAGATGAAATTTCCATTCTACTGACAGTGCATCTACAAGGACCGCTCCGGGATCCTTTGTTCTCGATCCGTACTTCGGCACTTTGTTGTTTAGACAAGACGCCATGATGTCTATCTCTGGTAGACCCCATCTGTTCACTATTGTCTGAAACACTTCTGGGTGTAATGCCCATTCGGTTTCCTGAATGGTGTGCCGACTGAGAAAGTCCGCTTCCCAGTTCAGTACACCTGGGACAAACACTGCTGACAATGCTGGGAGATGGAGTTCTGCCCATCTTAGAATGGGAGTTACTTCCTCCACCAATCTTTTGCTGTGAGTTCCTCCTTGATGATTGAGGTACGCTACTGCTGTCGCATTGTCTGAGCGAATCTGGACCGGTCTTCCTTGCAGACTGTCCTTTGCCTGAACTAGAGCCATATAAATGGCCCTTATTTCCAACAGATTTATTGGCAGGCGACTTTCCCTTACGGTCCATTTTCCCTGGAACCAAAGGCTTCCGAGTACCGCACCCCAGCCTTGCAGACTGGCATCTGTTGTCAGGACTTGCCATTCTTTTATCCAAAAGGGTCTTGTTTAAATGGTCTGTCTGTAGCCACCACGCTAGAGACCTTTTTACGTTTACTGAAAACTTTATCATCTGCTTCTTTATTGTCTGATGATTTCCGTTCCATTTGGTCAGAATAAGATGCTGTAATGGTCTGGAGTGGAATTGTGCATATTCCACCATGTCAAAGGTTGATACCATCAGACCCAACAGTCGCATTGCTGCATGGACTGACATTGTCTGGGTGTGCAACGCTTCATGACCTGCACCTTGACCATCTTTTTCTCTGGTAAGAAAACTCTCTGTAGGTCTGAATCCAATATGGCCTCCAAATGAACCATTCGCTGTGACGGATTCTGAGACTACTTTTCCCAATTTATGAGCCACCCGTGTCTCTGTAAACAAACTAATGTCTGTTGAAGATGGCTCAAAAGTAACTCCTGCGAATGTGCTAGGATTAACAGGTCGTTGAGGTATGGAAATATTCTTATCCCCTGCTTGCGGAGATAAGATGCCATAACCACCACAATCTTGATAAACACCCTGGGTGCTGTTGCTAGCCCAAAGGGCAAGGCTTGGAACTGAAAATGTTCCTGAAGGTTGGCAAACCTGAGATAGCACTGATGAGACCGTGCTATAGGTACATGTAGGTAAGCATCCTGTACATCCAGAGATACCATGTAATCTCCCCGTTCCATAGCCAACATTATGGAGTGTAATGTCTCCATGTGGAACCTTGGGATCCAAATGTATTTGTTTAACATTTTCAGATTGAGAATTGGTCGAAATGACCCATTTGGCTTCTGTATCAGAAATAGATTGGGGTAAAAACCCCTGTCCCCTTTGTGATGGAAGTACTGGGACAATCACACCTGACTGCAGTAATTTTTGGACTGCTTCTTGCAGGGCATTGGCCTTCGACTCTATACAAGACGGGATGGTGCAAAAAAATCTTTGAGGAGGCTGCCTTCTGAATGGGAACCCATACCCCTGAGATACCACCTTCTGCACCCAAGCATCTCGACTGTTGCCATATGTGTGCAAAATGAAGGAGTCGGCCCCCAACCCTGGAATCCTCCAGGCGGAGGACCATCTCTTCAGGCTGATGGTTTCTGTTCAGGCTTGGAAGCTGGCTTTCTACTAGCCCATTGCTTCCTACCCCTGGGCGATCTATTGGACTGGGGCTGCTTAGACTCCTCTTTAGCTTTCACTTTGCCATCGAAATGGGCGAAACTTTGAACCCTTAGAGGGTTATAACTAGCCGAAAATCTGACCTCCTTTGATTCAGCCTCTGATTCTAGAATATCAGACAATTGTTTTCCAAACAATATATTACCAATGAAAGGCAATGCTTCCAATTCTTTCTTGGATTCCGCATCTGCTTTCCAGGTACGTAGCCAAACTGCTCTACGAGCGGCTATTGTCAAGGCTGAAGCTTTAGAAGCAACTGTACCCATATCAATTGCTGCTTCTTCCAAGTATTGGGCAGATTGTCTTAAATGATACTCTTGCTCCCTATCAGGAGAGAGACCATTCTCTAGTTCCTCTATCTATTCGCCCATTGCCTTTGCTATCCAGGCCCAAGCCATAGCAGGTCTTAGCACTGCTCCTACGAGAGAAAATATATTTTTCAAGAAGCTATCTACCCTTCTGTCTGTGACATCATTTAGTGAGGTAGATGACAGTGGTAAAGCAGATTTATGCACAAGTCGCAGTACATGTGCATCTACTTTTGGAGGAACTTCTCTTTTCGAACAATCCGCAGCTGGAAATGGATAATAAGAATCCCATCTTTTCGGAATCTTATACTTTTCACTGGGCGTCGTCCAAGATTCTTCCATCATTTCCGTCAACTCATCTGACGCTGGGAATTCAGTTTTAACTGACTTTGTTTGTTTAAACACAGGTGCTTTAGACTTTGACACTGTTTTAGCTGGCTCTTCCAACGAGAACAGCCTACACAGCATCAATAGGTTCAGCTACATCCTCTGAACTAAAACTCTGCGACTGATCATCATACGGAGTATTTGAATATATTGTATCATCATCTGTTGTATCATCTTGTGTAGTCTGCCACATAGACGCATCTGTCTTAGTCTTACCTGTCCCTTGGTTACTTGCAGAGGCTACTGGAACCAAGCTGTAGGAAGGGAGCTGCAGGTATGGGTTAATAGTGTAACCTAACCCCTGGGGTGGTGCTACTGGAGTTATCCTGTCCGCTATTGAAGACAAAGTCTTTGCGAACATATTCCATGGTGGCTCTACTGGTTGTTGAACCAAATCCAGTTTTTTTACTTTGCTGAAAAGCAAAAAACAGTTCGCACACAACCCCTCATAAGTGACCAACTGGCCTATACCAATTAACCCTGTTTTACAAGATAAACATGTTAGGAATGTAGGAGTGCCTGATAAATTCTCCTCGTCACTATTGCCGCTCACAGACATGGTAATAATCTGTTAATGACTACACAATTTGTGACTGAAAATCACCTGATAAAGCCTAATATTTATCCTATATAACACACTATAAAGAGGTTAAGAGAGACAGTACGCAATTGGCGCACGAGGTACCGTAAGGGTACGCTCTTAGCGTAGCGGACGCTGTATCGGGAGCGAGCCGCTCGAGCGACACAAACGCTCGCGAGAATACGCTGTTGTATCGGGCACACTATAGGTGAGCGACTACCGTAATGCTACGCTATCAGCGTAGCGGACGCTCGAGACCACGAGATCACGAGCGGCGCAGACGCTCACAAGATAACAATCAGTAGACCTTGAATGTAACACAAAGGATATTCTTATACTGTAGACCTTGTACTGAAACACTGTAGCGATATAACGCTGCTTAACCTTGTTTACACTAAAGCTGTTTGAGCGATAGAGACGCTCCTATTACCCTCTGCAATATAATGAACACTCAAATACCGGTCTAAGGGTCTAACGCCTTTTAAGGAAATGAATGAACGTTCAAAAAGTATAATACAGTACAAGTTATACACTACCAAAATATCATAGAATATCTAACCAAGTAACTACACATAACATACAATAAAGAAACAATCACATTTAAGGGGGAAGGAGAGAGAGAGAGTGGCTCATAACATTAAATAAAAGACGATATGGTTGCAGAGAAACTTACGCACAAAGGGAAACAATCGCATGCGCCTTCTGGATATCCAGCTCCCGATTATCAGTGATGAGAACCGTTGAAGAGAATAGAGAGCTGGCCCAGATCGGCTTGTCCTTTTATACACTACACACAATACAGTACAATGGTCCCTATATTCTTATTGTTCATTGGACACAGGAATTCGTCTTCGCATTATAACAAAAGGTCATAGGTTGATTCATACAGGTGGGCTGTGACTATTCCTAACTGCTCAGGTGGGTGGGAAACTGGGTTTCCCGCCGCATGGGTAATAAAGTGCAAATACAGCAAATGTTCATAAACTTCTTATGTCCATAACTATTCGTACGAGCGATTAATCCGCTTCAAACCAACACCGGAATATTGCTAATTAAATACTCTTCCGATGGATACTAAACACCACTGTATAACCCCTGTCTGACCCTTCGTATCAAACAAAGAGGGATCTCTTTGTCTATGAACATGCTACATTAACTAAACTTTCAGATTCTATAAAAGGGACCATAATCTACAAAATACATTATATGGTTAAAATATGTTACGATTGAGTCGCACGCTAGACGTATACAAACTCTACCGTAAATGCGCATACCGTGCGCCCACGGGTGCACGCAACAGCGAGTATGCGCACACACGGGAGAGCTCATGCACGCGCAGCGGGGACACGCATGAGGTGCAAATATGGCAATGTGTAGCGTGATATTTTTCTGACTTTGACAGTCCACCCTTTGGCAGTCACCAATAACTGCCACTTCCTAAAACAGTTCAAAAAGAGAAAAATATATGTCATGTATAATACATTTCTATGATTGGGTAGGGGAGGAGAAGGAAGGAAAAGGGTATGACCTAGTGAGATAGCAGAAGCATGTGTGTATGAATCCATGTTTGGGGGGTCATGTATCATCGTGCCGTACGTGTTTTAAATCAAGCTTCGAGGTATTGCGAAGTATACATTTGAATTCCTTCTTATCCCGTGGTACGGGTCTGTGGATGAGCTGTCAAACTTTACCGAGCTCTTTTCGGCTTTTGGTTGCAACAAAATGGGGGAGCACATTTTAGTTGATGATACATGAATGGGGGAATATGTGAGTGCTGATATCTGTGCCTGTATTCCCTATCGACTATGTGTGTCATTACCTGAAGGTTGTAGAGATGAAGATAAGAAACAATTATGGTAAATGCAGTGATATTCTATGTGAGGTTAATATGCATTTGTTGATTGAAGTCTTGTCTGAAGTCTTGTCTTGATGTACATGTTGACTGTAGTCTCTTTGTGCTTTTGCCAATAAACGCAAGCAAAGCTTTATCAATGTCCATAGACTTACAAAAAGTGTTGGGCTAGCGTAAAATTAAAGGTACTAGGGATATGGGGGGTCTATGGCATAGTCCATCAGTTGTCTGTGTAAAAGGTTGTCAAATTCTTCTTCCAAGCGGATGTCTTTTTACCTTGGAGAGAAACAAAGGAGAAACGGGTGACAGAAACGGACCGTGGAATCACATTTTCATCACAACATTGTCTCTATCGTTGGGTCATAAATCAAATCAGTTGTTGTTATTACAGTATCTTCACTCCTTAAACTCATCACTCGGGCGCTACGTTTACACTTTGTTAAAACCCGAACGCATCTAAATATCAGACCGACCAATATGATGACACCCAGAATACACAAAAGGAATTTCCCTACATCCATGATAATTCCTTGAGTCCATTCTCCTAAACCAGAGAACCAATTTCGTGGGTTCAACCATGACATCCAACCGGTCAGCTCATTACCCACAGCAGCAAGGGTGAGATTGTGTCTCCTGCGGAATTCCCACTTTAATTGGAGAATGTCGTCCATCTTTTGGTCTATGACCTCGACCGGGTCCTCGGTGCTGTTTGTAATATATGTGCAGCACTTTATTCCATACTGAGTCGCTAGGGTAACACAATACCCGTCACAGCTGTGAGATAATTGAGAATCATCCTATGCTGAACCAGTTCTGTTTTATAAGCTTGGAGCTCCCTTCCAGTATACCTGAATGTGTCATCATACATTTCAGTGATATTGTCTAATAAATTTGCAAGCGCAGATATGTATTTATAATTTATCACTCCTCTGGCGGTACGAGTGATATCTAACGCGATTAGGAATTGAATCCCGGTGGATTCATTGATCAGGTCAGAGGCCGGATGCTCTGTTCTTTCTATTAGGTGCCGTTTAACGATGTGCTCGTAATGAGCGTGAGTATAAGGAGCTTGGGCACTGCGGTGAATATCCTTCATTTTAGTGTGAGATACAGTCATTACCTCAGGCAGTACTTTTCCAATGTAACATAACCCTTCTGAGTTTGGGGCAAGCCACTTATACGCCTTCCTCCCGCATATGAAATATGCATCATCGGGGAGAACATATGGGACGGAGTAGGACATTACCATATTACACATTTTCCATATGAAATCTCCTAACCCTAATTTTCCCATCTGTTTAGTACACGTATCAGTTTGTACGATATGTGCACAGTATCCTGGTGATACCTCTCCAACTCTCATGGTCCTACTTCCTAGGGTATACCTATATCGGAAATATTTTCCACTACCGGCTATGTGGCGTATAAGTTCTGTATCTGTAGGCATTCTATCGGCTCTGTATGAAAAGGTCATGGTTTGGTTATTCCATGACACTTCCCAATTTCCCGGCTTTCGGGGATTGGAAATGTTAAAACATACTAGGGATCTATCCACATGATATTGGTGGAGCTTCAAACTAGGAGGACTGGAGATATTAAACCTCCTGTCCACCGGCCTCCCACCACTTAGCTCAAGTACCTCCCCTATAGTTAAAGGGAAGGGCACTAATCCTGATTTGCTATGGCCTTGAGGTACTTGAGAGCATACCCAACAATCTGTCTGATTTAACACTTTACCCACTAAGGAGTGATAGTCACTCAATGGATGCCGATCCATGTGGATATTAAAACTGGATTGGCATTTCTTGATACACCCATCCTCAACTACACTGTCACAGAGTCTACAGATACAGTTCTCTTCAGCTAACAATCCTTCACAATTTCTTCTATTGTCAATGCTACCAGATCGTTTTCTGATACTCGCCTTTACTTGTTGATTATGTTGTTCTTGGAAAAATACGCCTCCATCTTTGTCATCAGAACCCATTCCAGAACCTCTCTCGACCTCCATGGTACTCTCGCCGGAACAGACTGCTCTGGTCAACATCATGGTCAACAGGAAAATCCGGATCACAGTCTCTTGGGGCAAGTCCATCTTACAGGAGGAGAAAAGGAGAAATTTGTAATGGGGGTACAGAAAAACAGTTTGAGGGGGAGAGAAACTTGTTACGATAATTAGTTCTCTAGTCTTGTCGTTCTTCTTGTTCTGCTGTCATCTCAAAGGTGCTGTCTCTCAGTCTTCCAACCGAACACTCCGGTGATACAATATTTCTTCCAAACCAGCGATCTTTCTGTAAGGAGCAAAAAAATCTTGCATCACCATTTGTCTAACTGATGTGTGACATACCATCTTTAAAACATGAAAACATGAGTGAGAAGAGAGAAAAAAAAAAAAGAAAAAAAAAAAAAAAGAGAAAGAGAACAATTCATATATATATAATAAGAATTTACTTACCGATAATTCTATTTCTCATAGTCCGTAGTGGATGCTGGGGACTCCGAAAGGACCATGGGGAATAGCGGCTCCGCAGGAGACTGGGCACAAAGTAAAAGCTTTAGGACTAGCTGGTGTGCACTGGCTCCTCCCCCTATGACCCTCCTCCAAGCCTCACTTAGGATACTGTGCCCGGACGAGCGTACACAATAAGGAAGGATTTTGAATCCCGGGTAAGACTCATACCAGCCACACCAATCACACCGTACAACTTGTGATCTGAACCCAGTTAACAGCATGATAACAGAAGGAGCCTCTGAAAAGATGGCTCACAACAACAATAACCCGATTTTTGTAACAATAACTATGTACAAGTAATGCAGACAATCCGCACTTGGGATGGGCGCCCAGCATCCACTACGGACTATGAGAAATAGAATTATCGGTAAGTAAATTCTTATTTTCTCTAACGTCCTAGTGGATGCTGGGGACTCCGAAAGGACCATGGGGATTATACCAAAGCTCCCAAACGGGCGGGAGAGTGCGGATGACTCTGCAGCACCGAATGAGAGAACTCCAGGTCCTCCTCAGCCAGGGTATCAAATTTGTAGAATTTAGCAAACGTGTTTGCCCCTGACCAAGTAGCTGCTCGGCAAAGTTGTAAAGCCGAGACCCCTCGGGCAGCCGCCCAAGATGAGCCCACTTTCCGTGTGGAATGGGCTTTTACAGATTTTGGCTGTGGCAGGCCTGCCACAGAATGTGCAAGCTGAATTGTACTACAAATCCAACGAGCAATCGTCTGCTTAGAAGCAGGAGCACCCAGCTTGCTGGGTGCATACAGGATAAACAGTGAATCAGATTTTCTGACTCCAGCCGTCCTGGAAACATATATTTTCAGGGCCCTGACTATGTCCAGCAACTTGGAATCCTCCAAGTCCCTAGTAGCCGCAGGCACCACAATAGGCTGGTTTAAGTGAAATGCTGAAACCACCTTAGGAAGAAATTGAGGACGAGTCCTCAATTCTGCCCTGTCCGTATGAAAAATTAGGTAAGGGCTTTTATAGGATAAAGCCGCCAATTCTGAGACACGCCTGGCTGAAGCCAGGGCTAACAGCATTACCACTTTCCATGTGAGATATTTTAAGTCCACAGTGGTGAGTGGTTCAAACCAATGTGATTTTAGGAATCCCAAAACTACATTGAGATCCCAAGGTGCCACTGGAGGCACAAAAGGAGGCTGTATATGCAGTACTCCCTTGACAAACGTCTGAACTTCAGGAACAGAAGCCAGTTCTTTTTGGAAGAATATTGACAGGGCCGAAATTTGAACCTTAATGGACCCTAATTTGAGGCCCATAGACAGTCCTGTTTGCAGGAAATGCAGGAAACGACCCAGTTGAAATTCCTCTGTAGGGGCCTTCCTGGCCTCGCACCACGCAACATATTTACGCCAAATACGGTGATAATGTTGTATGGCTACATCCTTCCTGGCTTTGATCAGGGTAGGGATGACTTCATCCGGAATGCCTTTTTCCTTCAGGATCCGGCGTTCAACCGCCATGCCGTCAAACGCAGCCGCGGTAAGTCTTGGAACAGACATGGTCCCTGCTGGAGCAGGTCCTTTCTTAGAGGTAGAGGCCACGGGTCTTCCGTGAGCATCTCTTGAATTTCCGGGTACCAAGTCCTTCTTGGCCAATCCGGAGCCACGAGTATAGTCTTTACTCCTCTCCTTCTTATGATTCTCAGTACTTTTGGTATGAGAGGAAGAGGAGGGAACACATACACTGACTGGTACACCCACGGTGTTACCAGAGCGTCCACAGCTATTGCCTGAGGGTCCCTTGACCTGGCGCAATATCTGTCCAGTTTTTTGTTGAGGCGGGACGCCATCATGTCCACCTTTGGTTTTTCCCAACGGTTCACAATCATGTGGAAGACTTCTGGGTGAAGTCCCCACTCCCCCGGGTGAAGATCGTGTCTGCTGAGGAAGTCTGCTTCCCAGTTGTCCACTCCCGGAATGAACACTGCTGACAGTGCTATCACATGATTCTCCGCCCAGCGAAGAATCCTTGCCACGTCCATCATTGCCCTCCTGCTTCTTGTGCCGCCCTGTCTGTTTACGTGGGCGACTGCCGTGATGTTGTCCGACTGGATCAACACCGGCTGACCCTGAAGCAGAGGTCTTGCCTGACTTAGGGCATTGTAAATGGCCCTTAGTTCCAGGATATTTATGTGAAGTGACGTTTCCATGCTTGACCACAAGCCCTGGAAATTTCTTCCCTGTGTGACTGCTCCCCAGCCTCTCAGGCTGGCATCCGTGGTCACCAGGACCCAATCCTGAATGCCGAATCTGCGGCCCTCTAGGAGATGAGCACTCTGTAACCACCACAGGAGAGACACCCTTGTCCTTGGAGACAGGGTTATCCGCTGATGCATTTGAAGATGCGATCCGGACCATTTGTCCAGCAGATCCCACTGAAAAGTTCTTGCGTGGAATCTGCCGAATGGAATCGCTTCGTAAGAAGCCACCATCTTTCCCAGGACCCTTGTGCATTGATGTACTGACACTTGGCCTGGTCTTAGGAGGTTCCTGACTAGGTCGGATAACTCCTTGGCTTTCTCCTCCGGGAGAAACACCTTTTTCTGTACTGTGTCCAGAATCATCCCTAGGAACAGCAGACGTGTCGTCGGAATCAGCTGTGATTTTGGAATATTTAGAATCCATCCGTGCTGTCGTAGTACTACTTGAGATAGTGCTACTCCGACCTCTAACTGTTCTCTGGACCTTGCCCTTATCAGGAGATCGTCCAAGTAAGGGATAATTAAGACGCCTTTTCTTCGAAGAAGAATCATCATTTCGGCCATTACCTTGGTAAAGACCCGGGGTGCCGTGGACAATCCAAACGGCAGCGTCTGAAACTGATAGTGACAGTTCTGTACCACAAACCTGAGGTACCCTTGGTGAGAAGGGCAGATTGGGACATGGAGGTAAGCATCCTTGATGTCCAGAGACACCATATAGTCCCCTTCTTCCAGGTTCGCTATCACTGCTCTGAGTGACTCCATCTTGAACTTGAACCTTTTTATGTAAGTGTTCAAGGATTTCAGATTTAAAATGGGTCTCACCGAGCCGTCCGGCTTTGGTACCACAAACAGCGTGGAATAATACCCCTTTCCCTGTTGTAGGAGGGGTACCTTGATTATCACCTGCTGGGAATACAGCTTGTGAATGGCTTCCAATACCGCCTCCCTGTCGCGGGGAGACGTTGGTAAAGCAGACTTCAGGAACCGGCGAGGGGGAGATGTCTCGAATTCCAATTTGTACCCCTGAGATACTACCTGCAGGATCCAGGGGTCCACTTGCGAGTGTGCCCACTGCGCGCTGAAATTCTTGAGACGGGCCCCCACCGTGCCTGAGTCCGCTTGTAAGGCCCCAGCGTCATGCTGAGGACTTGGCAGAAGCGGGGGAGGGCTTCTGTTCGTGGGAAGAGGCTGTTTGCTGCAGTCTTTTTCCCCTTCCTCTGCCCCGGGGCAGATATGAGTGGCCTTTTGCCCGCTTGCCCTTATGGGGACGAAAGGACTGAGCCTGAAAAGACGGTATCTTTTTCTGCTGCGAGGTGACTTGGGGTAAAAAGGTGGATTTTCCAGCCGTTGCCGTGGCCACCAGGTCCGATAGACCGACCCCAAATAACTCCTCCCCTTTATACGGCAATACTTCCATATGCCGTTTGGAATCCGCATCCCCTGACCACTGTCGCGTCCATAATCCTCTTCTGGCAGAAATGGACATCGCACTTACTCTTGATGCCAGAGTGCAAATATCCCTCTGTGCATCTCGCATATATAGAAATGCATCCTTTAAATGTTCTATAGTCAATAATATATTGTCCCTGTCCAGAGTATCAATATTTTCAGTCAGGGAATCCGACCAAGCCACCCCAGCACTGCACATCCAGGCTGAGGCGATTGCTGGTCGCAGTATAATACCAGTATGTGTGTATATACCTTTAAGGATATTTTCCAGCTTCCTATCAGCTGGTTCCTTGAGGGCGGCCGTATCAGGGGACGGTAACGCCACTTGTTTTGATAAGCGTGTGAGCGCCTTATCTACGCTAGGGGGTGTTTCCCAACGCGCCCTAACCTCTGGCGGGAAAGGGTATAATGCCAATAATGTTTTAGAAATTAGCAGTTTTTTATCGGGGGAAACCCACGCTTCATCACACACCTCATTTAATTCATCTGATTCAGGAAAAACTACGGGTAGTTTTTTCACACCCCACATAATACCCTTTTTTGTGGTACTTGTAGTATCAGAAATGTTCAAAACCTCCTTCATTGCCGTGATCATGTAACGTGTGGCCCTACTGGAAAATACGTTTGTTTCCTCACCGTCGACACTGGAGTCAGTGTCCGTGTCAGTATCGACCTGAGGTAACGGGCGTTTTATAGCCCCTGACTGTGTTTGAGACGCCTGTACAGGTATTAACTGATTTGCCGGCTGTCTCATGTCGTCAACAGTCTTTTGTAAAGTGCCGACACTATCACGTAATTCTTTCCATAAGACCATCCAGTCAGGTGTCGACTCCCTAGGGGGTGACATCACTAACACAGGCAACTGCTCCGCCTCCACACCATTTTCCTCCTCATACATGTCGACACAGCGTACCGACACACAGCACACACACAGGGAATGCTCTGATAGAGGACAGGACCCCACTAGCCCTTTGGGGAGACAGAGGGAGAGTTTGCCAGCACACACCAGAGCGCTATATATATACAGGGATAACCTTATATAAGTGTTTTTCCCTAATATAGCTGCTGTATATATTAATATGCCAATTTAGTGCCCCCCCTCTCTTGTTTTACCCTGTTTCTGTTGTGCAGGACTGCAGGGGAGAGTCAGGGAGCCTTCCTCCAACGGAGCTGTGAGGAAAAAATGGCGCTTGTGTGCTGAGGAGATAGGCTCCGCCCCTTTTTCGGCGGCCTTTCTCCCGCTTTTTTGTGGAAAACTGGCAGGATTTAAATACATCCATATAGCCCAGGAGCTATATGTGATGTATTTTTAGCCATTTAAGGTATTTTCATTGCGTCCCAAGGCGCCCCCCCCCCAGCGCCCTGCACCCTCAGTGACCGGAGTGTGAAGTGTGCTGAGAGCAATGGCACACAGCTGCGGTGCTGTGCGCTACCTTATTGAAGACAGGACGTCTTCTGCCGCCGATTTTCCGGACCTCTTCACTCTTCTGGCTCTGTAAGGGGGCCGGCGGCGCGGCTCCGGGACCCATCCATGGCTGGGCCTGTGATCGTCCCTCTGGAGCTAATGTCCAGTAGCCTAAGAAGCCCAATCCACTCTGCACGCAGGTGAGTTCGCTTCTTCTCCCCTTAGTCCCTCGATGCAGTGAGCCTGTTGCCAGCAGGTCTCACTGAAAATAAAAAAAACTATTTAAACTTTTACTCTAAGCAGCTCAGGAGAGCCACCTAGTTTGCACCCTTCTCGTTCGGGCACAAAATCTTAACTGAGGCTTGGAGGAGGGTCATAGGGGGAGGAGCCAGTGCACACCAGCTAGTCCTAAAGCTTTTACTTTGTGCCCAGTCTCCTGCGGAGCCGCTATTCCCCATGGTACTTTCGGAGTCCCCAGCATCCACTAGGACGTTAGAGAAATATATATTACATAAACCAACAATAAACAACAACAGGGAAAAACATTTTTCAAACATTTTAAAACATTGTTCATCAGGCTGTCATATCTACATGTCCAATGGTATCCTTGCGCAGTCCCTCCCACCAGCACCTCCATACTCCACCCTTTGTATCTGGCCAGGATACATTGATGCGGGTAGGTCATGCTGGGGTTTGGTAGACTTCTGCAAGGACCAAGTAGCTATGCAATGTTTGAGTCCTGCCGATGACCGTCAGAGATGGGGAAAAAAGAAAACATTTCACAGATACATTACAAATTTTACCCGGTCATTCCTGTGTCCTCAAGGAATGACCTCCCAACTTGTTAACAATAACCTCAGGCTTACCATCAGTCCTAATGATCACCTTTCCTGATTGCATGTTACAGGTGCGGCCCAAACTCCTTCCTATGTGATCCCTGATTACAATTTGGTGTGTCTTAACTTTGCTCATATCTTTGTCTAGGGGGTTTATATGAATTTGGTCTACTTCTTGATCTACAATCTCTTGCAAAATGACCTTCCTTCTGGCAATTGTAACAGACTTCCACATTTGAATTTCTCGCAGGGGTTTGGGGCTTATGCTGGAGTGGTCTTGTGGTTAGGGCCTGTATACTTACGGTCATTAACTTATCACTTTCTGACTCCCGGTGTCTGGTGATATTCCGATCATGATCAATAGCGGCCTCTCTTAATGCGGCCACCGAGATATTTCTCCAGTTTGGGTTGGTGGTCTGTACCCTTGTTCTCAATACCTCCTTTAAACCATTCATTAACACAGATACTGCTACTTCTCTATGATTTACATTTTTCTTGATGTCCGTGATCCCAGTGTTTCTAGCCATTACTTGCAGTGCTCGATTAAAATAATTGGAAATACTTTCCCCTTCGTTTTGTCTTATGGAGAAAATTTCATTCCACTTGACAACGGCAGGGAAATACACTCCCAACTGTCGGTTGATCTGCTTAATACATTCCTGATTGTGTTCCTCCGTTTGAGGTACTTCTGTGTCTAATTTACAATCAGCCCTCAGCACTGTCCGCCAATCTTTGTTGTTGGGTTCTGTTGAGTTTCCTAGTTCTTTAATGAACCTTTGACATGCGACTAGATTTTTCCTAGGATCAGGAAATTCAGACATAATTGCTCTCAATTCCATGCGGGACCAGGGACGGCGCATTGCACTGTCCTTGACGGGAATGATTCCCTGATCGTCAGTCTTCCCATTGGGGACTGTGATCACCCTGACAGGACTAAATTCAATTACATCACCTTGTGTTGGTCTTACAGTATGGGGTACATTTGTTTGTGCGTGATATATAACACCGTACGTACCTGTGGACACGACCTCACCTGACCCTCCGTTAGGGGGTTTGATTACTGCCTTTACCGATTTGGTCGTGTCCACCTGGATGTCTTGTGTGATGGCTGCTGGAAAAGGTGCCGACATCGTGCTGGGCTCACGTTCTTGCTTGTAGTCCTGAGGGAAGTTTGACATGGGGTGCGACTTGCACAGGTTAACATTTGTAATTTTTACACTTCATTTTCATAAACATTATTACATTTGTTACTTTCATTCTTAATACAGTTACTAAGTGCATTTTTATCGTACAACATTGCGCCATTCTCTGCAACCATAATCCTCTCCATTGCCATGTCTCTCTTCCCAAGATGAGTCAGATATGCAAGTTAAATTTCTTTGTATTTCACTTTCCTGTTGCCACAATTGCAAACAATCATAATGTTTGATCCGTCTCTTTGCTGATTTAATGAGACATATCCTTTTCCTTAGATTTTGTAACACATCTGGGCTAAAACTACCTACCCGGGGAAACTTTTCCCCGTCATGCACAGTCATTCTTTCCCATACATTGCATAAAACCTCTGTGTGTGGACCGTATTTCTCACACATTACATACCTTGCCGACCCGATTGATCGGTTTACTAAATCAACCCGAACCAAGGTTGATCGCCCCCTACCTGAACAACTGGCCCCCATACTTGCAGGTGTTGCTTTCACTACCTCTGACCTTCAAATCAGGGTCTTCAGCGAACCCTTACAAAAACCAAGATGTCCGGGGCAGGCCGGCGGCGAAGTTTACAGAGTACTCCACTCACTCCTCGCCCACGTTGGCCAGTACAGCAATCACTGATTCAGAGCTGCTGTACCCAACTTAGGGCCCCTATGAACCTTTACTCACTGGGGCGTGTTGGACCTACCAGTCCCCAGCAAGTATCGGTTGTTGGATAGTTCCCGAGTGACCAGCGAACCTCCCTTAAAATAAAAAAAATTACACAAATCACGTTAGAGTGTACAAATAGCGTTTATGACCCCTTTCGTACGCAAATGGTACTGGTCAGGTTACTAACTAATGCACACAATTACGTGCAGTACAATCGTTCTGCACATAAGCAACTAATCTTATGTGCGGAGCGACCAGTGGAATCGAAAATTACGGCTGCAAATTCCTTCAGCCAGAGCTTTAATGGCCTATATGGGTTCCGCACCAACCCTTCCTGGTGTTGTGCTACTTTTCTCTAAAGCGGACTTCTTAGTCTGCTGTACCTAGACCTCCTGGTCTGTTCCGGACCTCCTGGTCTGTGCTACAGTAGACCTCCTGGTCTGCTATACTCTAATGCTCAAATTTATGTTCAACAAGGGATGCCTCCCCAGCCACCATGCACGTCACTTACATGTATGTACCTCACGAGAACTCGACTTCTTGTGGTTCAACCCAAAAATTGTAAAAACTTATATATACAAACACTCACCACATGTACACTTTAATTTTATTTCTGCGCAGAAATTCCTTTCATTCAGTAAACAGTCTAGACCAGATGAGTCGCAAATTGGAGAAGGATCTATTAGCTTAAAATTTTGGACACTAAAATTGACTTGCGCTATTTATCGCGTTGCCTCCTTTTCGCCTGTTAAAAATAATACTATCGTGTGTTTTGAATTATGTGGGCGTACCCGGACGCTCCGTTGCGTAATATACGCTACGTGCGTCGGCCTTTGTGTTGCGTACACTAGTCTCACCCTTTTGTTAGAGACACGTGTATGCCAGCCCTGATATGTCCACAGAAATACAATTAACACGTTTATCAATGTAGATGATCTTTAATTGTATTCATCTACCGAGCACCACACAAGTCTCTCCTTGTATCTTAGGCAAAGCTGTGTGCGTGCTTTACAAATTACCCCTTAATGTATTACTTTTACTCTTTAACTACTAATAGCAACAAATCTTTCTTAGCACGTTATCAATTGTGAAATGGCAACCAGGAAAGTGATATGTGAAAATACACGAATGAAAAGAAATGCAGATGTATGCGTGCGTGCGTACGCAAGACAGAACAGACAAAAAAAAAAAAGTTTTAAAAGACACTAGCGTATTGTTCTTACCTCCGGTTCCGGATTCCTTCAGCACCCTTTACTAAGCAAAGCAGACGCTTATCTGGTCAGCACTACGAGGAATATTACCTCCCGCCCTTTGCTGACCGATAATGTCTGCTGAAATTACCTAGTGCAGATATGTGAAGGACGGACGAGCCGCCAATTGATAAAGCCTAATATTTATCCTATATAACACACTATAAAGAGGTTAAGAGACACAGTACGCAATTGGCGCACGAGGTACCGTAAGGGTACGCTCTTAGCGTAGCGGACGCTGTATCGGGAGCGAGCCGCTCGAGCGACACAAACGCTCGCGAGAATACGCTGTTGGTATCGGGCACACTATAGGTGAGCGACTAACGTAATGCTACGCTATCAGCGTAGCGGACGCTCGAGACCACGAGGAGATCACGAGCGGCGCAGACGCTCACAAGATAACAATCAGTAGACCTTGAATGTAACACACAGAAAGGATATTCTTATACTGTAGACCTTGTACTGAAACACTGTAGCGATATAACGCTGCTTAACCTTGTTTACACTAAAGCTGTTTGAGCGATAGAGACGCTCCTATTACCCTCTGCAATATAATGAACACTCAAATACCGGTCTAAGGGTCTAACGCCTTTTAAGGAAATGAATGAACGTTCAAAAAGTATAATACAGTACAAGTTATACACTACCAAAATAACATAGAATATCTAACCAAGTAACTACACATTACATACAATAAAGAAACAATCACATTTAAGGGGGAAGGAGAGAGAGAGAGAGTGGCTCATAACATTAAATAAAAGACGATATGGTTGCAGAGAAACTTACGCACAAAGGGAAACAATCGCATGCGCCTTCTGGATATCCAGCTCCCGATTATCAGTGATGAGAACCGTTGAAGAGAATAGAGAGCTGGCCCAGATTGGCTTGTCCTTTTATACACTACACACAATACAGTACAATGGTCCCTATATTCTTATTGTTCATTGGACACAGGAATTCGTCTTCGCATTATAACAAAAGGTCATAGGTTGATTCATACAGGTGGGCTGTGACTATTCCTAACTGCTCAGGTGGGTGGGAAACTGGGTTTCCCGCCGCATGGGTAATAAAGTGCAAATACAGCAAATGTTCATAAACTTCTTATGTCCATAACTATTCGTACGAGCGATTAATCCGCTTCAAACCAACACCGGAATATTGCTAATTAAATACTCTTCCGATGGATACTAAACACCACTGTATAACCCCTGTCTGACCCTTCGTATCAAACAAAGAGGGATCTCTTTGTCTATGAACATGCTACATTAACTAAACTTTCAGATTCTATCAAAGGGACCATAATCTACAAAATACATTATATGGTTAAAATATGTTACGATTGAGTCGCACGCTAGACGTATACAAACTCTACCGTAAATGCGCATACCGTGCGCCCACGGGTGCACGCAACAGCGAGTATGCGCACACACGGGAGAGCTCATGCACGCGCAGCGGGGACACGCATGAGGTGCAAATATGGCAATGTGTAGCATGATATTTTTCTGACTTTGACACACTTATATATGGATATATAGAAGTGAGATCAATCTGACCACAACCGTGCACCTGAATGTGCACCTGAATTGAGGGGCAGAACAGAACTGACAACATAGAAAAGTCAGCACACTTACTAGCAGTCAGTCACATGTTAAGGCATTAAACATTGTCATATGAGAATACAACCCCCATAACAACTTACAAGTAAGTAGGAAAATTGTACTTCTGTTTTTAACTGGTTCTTTTCAACATAACATGCAGAAACAACAGTAATATACAGGTCTCATATGCAATATGTACTAAAATTAACAATTCATACTGACAAGTAGAGAGAATTTTTAGTACTGTATACCCTTCCTCCATAGAGCGGGATACAGGGAGACTCACCACACTTCCATATCCAAACAAATACGCTCGCAAGACGCTGAGTGGATTCAGACGCTACTGTTGTACACTGCCGTTCTGATAACTGATGCAAGACACGGACGCTCACTAACGGACACGGACGCTCAGTGAAATGCCACGTGTATGCAGACGTTAAGGCCTGCGACTCGGTCCGGCAATCTCTAGTGTACACAACGGCTGCGTCTAAGCTGCGACCAAGTACCCTCGTGGTAGCATCTGAGACAGAAGTGAGGTCCTTCAGTTCATGGACGGGAGATGCGCGGAAACTGGTCATGAACTTGGGGGAGGGGCGGCCAGGAGAGCGTCTGATTCCCCCCGTTGACTTAAACTTTAAGGATCGCGGCCTCAACCTAGTCCTGGCGCCTATGATCCCTAGAGCGTAGCGCTGTCGCACCAGAGTGTGTTCGGCGCATCAACACCCTGTTTGTAGTCTCCACCAATACAGTGCAGCTGTGACCGGACCCCCCTAGTAAGAGGAAATCCATAGACTTACCTTCCCCCATGCTCCGGCCACAGCCTGGTTACGTCTGCTGGACCTGCTAGAACATCCGACACAGACGCCCGTCGAGACAGCACTGTACCACGAAGGTAAGCGTTGTTGCGACCCGGTGGGGAGTTGTTGGAGCGACTCTTTCCCGTATGTGTTTAAGACGCTGTTAAGAAAAAGTCGCTCAAAAAAAAACATAGTAAGACTAAAAAATAAGAATTTACTTACCGATAATTCTATTTCTCGGAGTCCGTAGTGGATGCTGGGGTTCCTGAAAGGACCATGGGGAATAGCGGCTCCGCAGGAGACAGGGCACAAAAAAGTAAAGCTTTTACCAGATCAGGTGGTGTGCACTGGCTCCTCCCCCTATGACCCTCCTCCAGACTCCAGTTAGGTACTGTGCCCGGACGAGCGTACACAATAAGGGAGGCAATTTGAATCCCGGGTAAGACTCATACCAGCCACACCAATCACACCGTACAACTTGTGATCTAAACCCAGTTAACAGTATGATAACAGAAAGAGCCTCTTAAAGATGGCTCCTTAACAATATAACCCGAATTTGTTAACAATAACTATGTACAGTATTGCAGATAATCCGCACTTGGGATGGGCGCCCAGCATCCACTACGGACTCCGAGAAATAGAATTATCGGTAAGTAAATTCTTATTTTCTCTATCGTCCTAAGTGGATGCTGGGGTTCCTGAAAGGACCATGGGGATTATACCAAAGCTCCCAAACGGGCGGGAGAGTGCGGATGACTCTGCAGCACCGAATGAGAGAATTCCAAGTCCTCTTTTGCCAGGGTATCAAATTTGTAGAATTTTACAAACGTGTTTTCCCCCGACCACGTAGCTGCTCGACAGAATTGTAATGCCGAGACCCCTCGGGCAGCCGCCCAAGATGAGCCCACCTTCCTTGTGGAATGGGCCTTAACAGATTTAGGCTGTGGCAGGCCTGCCACAGAATGAGCAAGTTGAATTGTGTTACAAATCCAACGAGCAATCGTCTGCTTAGAAGCAGGGGCACCCAACTTGTTGGGTGCATATAGTATCAACAGCGAGTCAGATTTTCTGACTTCAGCCGTCCTTGAAATGTATATTTTTAAGGCTCTGACAACGTCCAACAACTTGGAGTCCTCCAAGTCGCCAGTGGCCGCAGGCACCACAATAGGTTGGTTCAGGTGAAACGCTGATACCACCTTAGGGAGAAAATGCGGACGAGTCCTCAGTTCTGCCCTATCCGAATGGAAGATTAGATAAGGGCTTTTATAAGATAAAGCCGCCAATTCAGATACTCTCCTGGCGGAAGCCAGGGCCAGTAACATAGTCACTTTCCATGTGAGATATTTAAAATCCACCTTTTTCAATGGTTCAAACCAATGGGATTTGAGGAAATCTAAAACTACATTTAGATCCCACGGTGCCACCGGAGGCACCACAGGAGGCTGTATATGCAGTACTCCTTTAACAAAAGTCTGTACCTCAGGAACTGAGGCCAATTCTTTTTGGAAGAATATTGACAGGGCCGAAATTTGAACCTTAATAGATCTCAATTTGAGACCCATAGACAATCCTGATTGTAGGAAATGTAGGAAACGACCCAGTTGAAATTCCTCCGTCGGAACACTCCGATCCTCGCACCACGCGACATATTTTCGCCAAATGCGGTGATAATGTTTCGCGGTGACTTCCTTCCTTGCCTTAATCAAGGTAGGAATGACTTCTTCTGGAATGCCTTTCCCTTTTAGGATCTGGCGTTCAACCGCCATGCCGTCAAACGCAGCCGCGGTAAGTCTTGAAAGAGACAGGGACCCTGTTGTAGCAGGTCCCTTCTCAGAAGTAGAGGGCACGGGTCGTCCGTGACCAACTCTTGAAGTTCCGGGTACCAAGTCCTTCTTGGCCATCCGGAGCCACTAGTATTGTTCTTACTCCTCCTCACCGTATAATCTTCAATACCTTTGGTATGAGAGGCAGAGGAGGAAACACATATACTGATTTGTACACCCAAGGTGTTACCAGTGCGTCCACAGCTATTGCCTGTGGATCTCTTGACCTGGCGCAATACTTGTCCAGTTTCTTGTTGAGGCGAGACGCCATCATGTCTACCATTGGTCTTTCCCAACAGTTTATTAGCATGTGGAAGACTTCTGGATGAAGACCCCCCTCTCCCGGGTGAATATCGTGTCTGCTGAGGAAGTCTGCTTCCCAGTTGTCCACGCCCGGGAAGAACACTGCTGACAGTGCTATTACGTGATTCTCCGCCCAGCGAAGAATCTTGGCAGCTTCTGCCATTGCACTCCTGCTTCTTGTGCCGCCCTGTCTGTTTACATGGGCGACCGCCGTGATGTTGTCCGACTGAATCAACACCGGTTTTCCTTGCAGGAGTGGTTCCGCCTGGCTTAGAGCATTTTAGATTGCTCTTAGTACCAGAATGTTTATGTGAAGAGACTTTTCCAGGTTCGTCCATACCCCCTGGAAGTTTCTTCCTTGTGTGACTGCTCCCCAACCTCTCAGGCTGGCGTCCGTGGTCACCAGGATCAAATCCTGTATGCCGAATCTGCGGCCCTCCAATAGATGAGCCTTTTGCAACCACCACAGAAGATATACCCTTGTCCTTGGCGACCGGGTTATTCGCAGGTGCATCTGAGGATGCGACCCTGACCATTTGTCCAACAGATCCCTTTGGAAAATTCTTGCATGGAATCTGCCGAATGGAATTGCTTCGTAAAAAGCCACCATTTTTCCCAGGACTCTTGTGCATTGATGTACAGACACCTTTCCTGGTTTTAGGAGGTTCCTGACAGGTCGGATAACTCCTTGGCTTTTTCCTCGGGAAGAAAAACCTTTTTCTGAACCGTGTCCAGAATCATCCCTAGGAACAGCAGACGTATCGTCGGAAAACAGCTGCGATTCTTGGAATATTTAGAATCCAGTCGTGCCGTCGAAGAACTACTTTAGATAGTGCTCTTCCGACCTCCAACTGTTCTCTGGAACTTGCCCTTTTTAGGTCGTGCAAGTAAGGGATAATTTAGATGCCTTTTTTCTTTGAAGAAACATCTTTTCGGCCATTACCTTGGTAAAAAGGCCCGGGGTGCCGTGGATAATTCAAACGGCATCGTCTGAAACTGATATTGACAGTTCTGTACCACGAACCAGAGGTACCCTTGATGAGAAGGACAAAATTTGGACATGGAGGTAATCCTTGATGTCCAGGGACACCATATAGTCCCCTTTTTTCCGGTTCGCTATCACTGCTCTGAGTGACTTTATCTCGATTTGAACCTTTTATGTAAGTGTTCAAAACATTTTAGATTTAGACTATGTGTCACCAAGCCGTCTGGCTTCAGTACCACAATATAGTGTGGAAAAATAATACCCTTTTCCTTGTCGTAGGAGGGGTACTTTGATTATCACCTGCTGGATATACAGCTTGTGAATTGTTTCCAATGCTGCCTCCCTGTCGGAGGGAGCCGTTGGTAAAGCAGACTTCAGGAACCTGCGAGGAGAAGATGTCTCGACTCTCCAATCTTTACCCCTGGGATAATATTCGTACGATCTAGGGGTCAACTTGCGAGTGATCCCACTGCGCCCTGAGACTCTTGAGACTACCCCCCCACCTTGAGTCCGCTTGCACGGCCCCAGCGTCATGCTGAGGACTTGGCAGACGCGGTGGAGGGCTTCTTTTCCTGGGAAAGGGCTGCCTGCTGCAGTCTACTTCCCTTACCTCTATGTCTGGGCAGATATGACTGGCCTTTTGCCTGCATGCCCTCATGGGAAAGGAAAGATTGAGGCTGAAAAGACGGTGTCTTTTTTAGCTGAGATGTAACTTGGGGTAAAAAAGGTTTTCCCAGCTGTTGCTGTGGTCCCCAGGTCCGATGGACCGACCCCCAAATAACTCCTTCCCTTTATACAGCAATACTTCCATCTGCCGTATGGGATCTGTATCACCTGACCACTGTCGTGTCCCTGACATCTTCTGGGAGATATGGACAACGCACTTATCTTGATGCCAGAGAGCAAATATCCCTCTGTGCATCTCACATACATATATATAGAATGCATCCTATTAAATGCTCTACATGAATAAAATATTTTCAGTCAGGGAATCCGACCAAGCCAACCCAGCACTGCATCTCCAGGCTGATGGCGATCGCTGGTCGCAGTATAACCACCGTATGTGTGTATATACTTTTTAGGATATTTTTTCAGCTTCCTATCAGCTGGCTCCTTGAGGGCGGCCGTATCTGGAGACGGTAACGCCACTTGATAAGCGTGTGAGCGCCTTATCACCCTAAGGGGTGTTTCCCAACGTACCCTAATTTCTGGCGGGAAAGGGTATAACGCCAATATTTGCTATCGGGGTAACCCTACGCATCATCACACACTTCATTTTATTTTATCTGATTCAGGAAAAACTACAGGTAGTTTTTTCCACTCCCACATAATACCCTTTCTTGTGGTACTTGTAGTATCAGAAACACGTAACACCTCCTTCATTGCCCTTAACGTGTGGCCCTAATGAGAAATACGTTTGTTTATTCACCGTCGACACTGTATTCAGTGTCCGTGTCTGTGTCGACCGACTGAGGTAAATGGGCGTTTTTAAAACCCCTGACGGTGTTTCTGAGACGCCTGGACCGGTCCTAATAGATTGTCGGCCGTCTCATGTTGTCAACCGACCTTGCAGCGTGTTGACATTCTCACGTAATTCTCTAAATAAGCCATCCATTCCGGTGTCGACTCCCTAGAGAGTGACATCACCATTACAGGCAATTTCTCCGCCTCCTCACCAACATCGTCCTCATACATGTCGACACACACGTACCGACACACAGCACACACACCGGGAATGCTCTGACAGAGGACAGGACCCACTAGCCCTTTGGGGAGACAGAGGGAGAGTCTGCCAGCACACACCAAAAACGCTATAATTATATAGGGACAACCTTATATAAGTGTTTCTCCCTTATAGCATCTTTTATATATATACAATATCGCCAAAATCAGTGCCCCCCCTCTCTGTTTTAACCCTGTTTCTGTAGTGCAGTGCAGGGGAGAGCCTGGGAGCCTTCTCTCCAGCTTTTCTGTGAGAGAAAATGGCGCTGTGTGCTGAGGAGATAGGCCCCGCCCCTTTTACGGCGGGCTCGTCTCCCGCTATTTTTGAAGTTAGGCAGGGGTTAAATATCTCCATATAGCCTCTGTGGGCTATATGTGAGGTATTTTTTGCCTCTAATAAGGTTTTTATTTGCCTCTCAGAGCGCCCCCCCCAGCGCTCTGCACCCTCAGTGACTGTTGTGTGAAGTGTGCTGAGAGGAAAATGGCGCACAGCTGCAGTGCTGTGCGCTACCTTTATGAAGACTCAGGAGTCTTCAGCCGCCGATTTTGGACCTCTTCTCTCTTCAGCGTCTGCAAGGGGGCCGGCGGCGCGGCTCCGGTGACCATCCAGGCTGTACCTGTGATCGTCCCTCTGGAGCTAGTGTCCAGTAGCCAAGCAGCAAATCCACTCTGCACGCAGGTGAGTTCACTACTTCTCCCCTAAGTCCCTCGTTGCAGTGATCCTGTTGCCAGCAGGACTCACTGTAAAGTAAAAAACCTAAGCTAAACTTTCTCTAAGCAGCTCTTTAGGAGAGCCACCTAGATTGCACCCTTCTCGTTCGGGCACAAAATCTAACTGGAGTCTGGAGGAGGGTCATAGGGGGAGGAGCCAGTGCACACCACCTGATCTGGTAAAAGCTTTACTTTTTTGTGCCCTGTCTCCTGCGGAGCCGCTATTCCCCATGGTCCTTTCAGGAACCCCAGCATCCACTTAGGACGATAGAGAAAAATAACATAATAAAAGCTTCAGGCTGCTTTATTAACAGCAGCCCTGTGACCATGGTCCGGCTCCTGCCGCACCAAATAAAAAACTGATTTGACTGAGTCAGTGGGCGGGATTATATGGTGAAGCCCCGATGCATCCTGGGAGGCCAGAAAGCTTGTGACCGTTTGGTGCCATTTCCGCTGTCGCTCCGGCATATCCCAATGTTATCCTGTGGATAACCTGTGGACCCAGCCAGAGAAATATAGCAGTGGAGGGTTCAGGGGGTTCTCTACCCCCCAGTAGGTCTGTAGCAACGGGGGTACATAATGACTCGCCTTGGGCTACTTTCTCTACTTTACTAAACACGCTGGTAACTAGACTTACGCCCCCTACGGGACCTCACGTGCCTGTACAGTCACATATTGTCCCTGCGGTTAATCCGCCAAGAGCAGATCTCCTGTCCACTCAGTTACAGCAGTTGAATCACTCACTGAACCAACAGAAACCTAACCCTCACCCGCCTAAGACCAAGGGATCATCTAAGCGGGCCATTACTTCCTCACAATCCACACACATTTCAGACACTTTGTCTGATGAAGATCGCGTATATACTGACCCCTCAGACACTGACCCAGATGCTTCTGATGGAGAATCTGTTTCACAGGTGGATGTTCGTGACCTATTAGAGCAGGCTTTTTCAACCAGTGTGCCGCGACCAGTTGCAAGGTGTGCCGCGGAGCCGGAGCAGCTTCCTGCACCTTCAGAGTGATCTGTTGGCTCGGGCTCTTCTTAGAGGAACAGTCGTGCTCTGGCTGTGACCTATGCCTTGAAGACGCGGCGGTGTGATATCATGTCACAGCCGCCGCGTCTCACCACCCAGCCAGCCCACCCGCATACACATCTTCCAGTTCCTGCCTGCATACACAGCTTTCCTTGCCAACCCACATCCACACCTGCCCGACCAACTGCTGCTCAGTATTCGCAGCACTCCACTATGAACAACCCCCGCCACTGAGGAACAGGGAGGAGGACATCTCACCGGTAGGAGCTAATATTTGTTATTTTATTTCTCCTGTGGGGAACAATAGGATTTATGTGGGGAGAATAAGGATTTATGGGGGGAACAATGTGAATAATTCATGTGGGGAGCAATAGGATTTATGTAGGGAGCAACATGATTGTTTTTTTCTATGTAGGCCAATGTATGTGGATTTTTTTTTTACTGTGAGGGCAAATGTGTTTTTTGTTTTTTTTCTGTGGGGAACTGATGGTGTGCCTTGGCAATTTTAAAATATTGTTCGGTATGCCGCGAGTAAAAAAAAGTTGAAAATCACTGTATTAGTATTACCTCTAAGAAACCCGATAGATTTAAACGTCAGAAGGTTGCTAAATTAGTTTTACCTCATTCTGACCACTTAGTTGACATACGTCAGGAATCCTGGGAAAATCCAGGAAAGAAATTCACACTTCACAAAAAGATGCTTGCTCACTACGGAGTTAAGGAAAAATTGGGAAACACCACCGCCGGTGGATTCACAAGTAGCTCGGCTGGTGGTCTCATCTGCTCTGCCTGTAACTACCGTCACCTATCTGAAGGAACTGACGGATAAGCATGTGGAGGGTTGCTTGAAAAAGATATTTATACCCTTGCGGGAGCTGTGCATCGGCCCACTATTGCGGCTAGTTGGACTGCAGAAGCTATTGAAGCATGGGCTCAGGAGGTGGAAGCAGAGCTGCCGTCCAATTTTTCGGATAATGCTAGACAATGTCTTTCGTATATTGTAACAGCATCTCATTAAATTAAGGAGGCGGCTTCTGATGCCGGTGTTCTGGCGGCCAAGGCTTCTACTACGTCCATTCTGGCCCGCCGGATTCTCTGGTCCAACGGTCCTGGTCTGTGGATCTGGACTCTTAGAAAACCCTGGAGGTGCTTCCTTATAAGGGAAACATCCTTTTTGGTGAGGATCTCAACAAGACTGTTGATGACTTCGCTTCTGCTAAGACTGTGTGCCTACCTAGTACTGCTCCTTCTGTTCCAAAGGTTAAGAGTACTTCCTTTCAACCTCCAGATAAAAGCAAAGGGTCAGGTGTACCCGAAACAGGCTCGCACTTCCAAAACCACTAAGCCCAAACCTAAACGTGCCTGGGCTGCATGTCAGCCTGCTTCCAAATCAGACAAGCCTACTGCATGAGGGGGCGGGACCCCCCCCCCCCTGGGGGATCCCAGGGTGGGAGGCCGACTTCTAGGGTTTACCCAGGTATGGTTGAAGACCACTTCCGACGCCTGGGTACGGAAAGTCGTCACTCACGGATATGCCACAGCCTTCAAGAATCGTTCCCCTCATCGTTTTTGCCTGACAAACGTCCCTTCGTATCAAGTGAAGGCAAAAACTCCTCATTTGGTGGTACAGTCCCTCCTGGACACAGGAGTGGTAGTGCCGGTATCTCTGGCTCAGAAAGGCAAGGGGTACTATTCACCGCTGTTTCTAGAACCGAAACCGAATGGTTCCTCCCAGCCCATTCTCAACCTCAATTCCTTGAACAAATTTGTGAGGGTATCCAAGTTTCGCATGGAAACTGTTCGCTCTATTGTTCTGGCTTTGGAGCCCGGGGACTATATGGTCTCCCTGGACATACAGGATGCTTAGCTCTTTATTCCTATTGCCATGTCGCATAAGCAATACCTGCGCTTTGCTATTGCCAACCTCCATTATCAATTTCGGGTTTTATCTTTTGGATTGACCACGGCTCAGCGAGTATTCACAAAGGTCATGGCAGTAATGACGGCTCTACTCCGCCGTCAGGATCCTACCGTACCTGGACGACTTGCTGATCCTGGCGAATTCCCCAGATATTCTCCTTCGTCATCTGGATCTGACGGTCCAGTTCTGGATCTGATGGTCCTGGCTTATCAACTGGAAGAAATCTTCCATGGTCCCTGCTCAGAGAATGGTGCACCTGGGGGCATTGTTGGACACTCACAACCAACAGTTGTTTTTGTCTCAGGAGAAGGTCCTGAACCTTCAGGACAGAATTCAACGTTTCCTCTCTCGCCCGCGAGTATCGATACACTCGGCGATGCAAGTACTAGGCCTCATGGAGTCGTCTTTCGACATGGTAGAGTACGCTCAATTTCATTCCTGCCCTCTGCAGACGCTGATTCTTGCCAAGTGGGACGGCCTGTCTCACCCGATCAGGTCTCACATGATCTCCTTGTCCTCTGAGGTTCGTCTGTCACTGAGCTGGTGGCTACAGGACCATCGATTGAGAAGATCTGGAGCTACAGTCACCCTCAGAGCATGGTGTATGTCTGTATGACTAGATCAAATTGGTTAATCTGAGGGGTTTTGCACCCATTACAAAATCATAGTACAATGCAACAATTACAATAAAATGTAAAGCTAAAATAAAAAAACCTGGACTCAATGTCTAGGTGATTAAGTACATTAACACTGATGTAGTATTTAGCCCCTTTGTTGCTGAGGGTTTACTTACCTTCTGGCTGAGGCCATTTTCCAACATTATTGCTAGTCACATACCAACATCTCTAGCACTGATCTTTATGTGGTAACCATACACATTATACCAGGTTTCAGAAGACTTTGTATAACATCCTTAGTCTTTTTATTCATTCTAACACAAAACAAAAAATGATCTCAAATGGCCCAAAAAAAAGTATTAATTTTATTTAAATGTTCAGAAACGGAACCAAAAATAAGAATTTACTCACCGGTAATTCTATTTCTCATAGTCCGTAGTGGATGCTGGGGACTCCGTAAGGACCATGGGGATTAGCGGCTCTGCAGGAGACTGGGCACAACTATAAAGAAAGCTTTTAGACTACTGGTGTGCACTGGCTCCTCCCACTAAGACCCCCCTCCAGACTTCAGTTAGGATACTGTGCCCGGAAGAGCTGACACAATTAGGAAGGATTTTGAATCCCGGGTAAGACTCATACCAGCCACACCAATCACACCGTATAACTCGTGATACAATACCCAGTTAACAGCATGATAACAACTGAGCCTCTCAACAGATAGCTCAACAATAACCCTTTAGTTAAGCAATAACTATATACAAGTATTGCAGACAATCCGCACTTGGGATGGGCGCCCAGCATCCACTACGGACTATGAGAAATAGAATTACCGGTGAGTAAATTCTTATTTTCTCTAACGTCCTAAGTGGATGCTGGGGACTCCGTAAGGACCATGGGGATTATACCAAAGCTCCCAAACGGGCGGGAGAGTGCGGATGACTCTGCAGCACCGAATGAGAGAACTCAAGGTCCTCCTCAGCCAGGGTATCAAATTTGTAGAATTTTGCAAACGTGTTTGCCCCTGACCAAGTTGAAGCTCGGCAAAGTTGAAGAGCCGAGACCCCTCGGGCAGCCGCCCAAGAAGAGCCCACTTTCCTCGTGGAATGGGCTTTCACTGATTTAGGATGCGGCAGTCCAGCCGCAGAATGTGCAAGCTGAATCGTACTACAGATCCAGCGAGCAATAGTCTGCTTAGAAGCAGGTGCACCCAACTTGTTGGGCGCATACAGGATAAAGAGCGAGTCAGTCTTCCTGATTTCAGCTGTCCTGGGAAACATACATTTTTAGGGCCCTGACTACATCCAACAACTTGGAAGCCTCCAAGTCATTTGTAGCCGCAGGCACCACGATAGGTTGGTTCAGATGAAAAGCTGATACCACTTTGGGGAGAAAATGGAAAATCAGATAAGGGCTTTTACATGACAAAGCCGCCAATTCTGAAACACGCCTGGCCGAAGCCAAGGCCAACAACATGACCACTTTCCACGTGAGATATTTCAAATCCACGGTTGTCAGTGGCTCAAACCAATGTGACTTTAGGAAATCCAACACCACGTTGAGATCCCAAGGTGCCACTGGAGGCACAAAAGGGGGCTGAATATGCAGCACTCCCTTAACAAAAGTCTGAACTTCAGGCAGTGAAGCCAATTCTCTCTGGAAGAAAATCGATAAAGCCGAAATCTGGACCTTAATGGAACCCAATTTAAGGCCCATAGTCACCCCTGACTGTAGGAAGTGCAGGAACCGGCCCAGCTGAAATTCTTCCGTTGGAGCCTTCCTGGCCTCACACCACGCAACATATTTTCGCCATATGCGGTGATAATGGTTTGCGGTTACTTCTTTCCTAGCTTTTATCAGCGTAGGAATGACTTCCTCCGGAATGCCCTTTTCCTTCAGGATCCGGTGTTCAACCGCCATGCCGTCAAACGCAGCCGCGGTAAGTCTTGGAACAGACAGGGCCTCTGCTGCAGCAGGTCTTGTCTGAGCGGTAGAGGCCATGGGTCCTCTGACATCATTTCTTGAAGTTCCGAATACCACGCTCTTCTTGGCCAATCCGGAACAATGAGTATAGTTCTTACTCCTCTTCTCCTTATTATCCTCAGTACCTTTGGTATGAGAGGAAGAGGAGGGAACACATAAACCGATCGGCACACCCACGGTGTTACCAGAGCGTCCACAGCTATCGCCTGCGGGTCTCTCGACCTGGCGCAGTAATTTTCTAGCTTTTTGTTTAGGCGGGACGCCATCATGTCCACCTGTGGTTTTCCCACTGGTTTACAATCATTTGAAAGACTTCTGGATGAAGACCCCACTCTCCCGGGTGGAGGTCGTGCCTGCTGAGGAAGTCTGCTTCCCAGTTGTCCACTCCCGGAATGAACACTGCTGACAGTGCTAACACGTGATTTTCCGCCCATCGGAGAATCCTTGTGGCTTCTGCCATCGCCGTCCTGCTTCTCGTACCGCCCTGTCGATTTACATGGGCGACCGCCGTGATGTTGTCTGACTGGATCAGTACCGGCTGGTTTTGAAGCAGGGGATTTGCCTGACTTAGGGCATTGTAAATGGCCCTTAGTTCCAGAATATTTATGTGCAGGGAAGTCTCCTGACTTGACCATAGTCCTTGGAAGTTTCTTCCCTGTGTGACTGCTCCCCAGCCTCGAAGGCTGGCATCCGTGGTCACCAGGACCCAGTCCTGTATGCCGAATCTGCGGCCCTCTTGAAGATGAGCACTCTGCAGCCACCACAGCAGAGACACCCTTGTCCTCGGAGACAGGGTTATCAGACGATGCATCTGAAGATGCGATCCGGACCACTTGTCCAACAGGTCCCACTGAAAGGTTCTTGCATGAAACCTGCCGAATGGAATCGCTTCGTAGGAAGCTACCATTTTTCCCAGGATCCGCGTGCAGTGATGCACCGACACCTGTTTTGGTTTTAGGAGGCCTCTGACTAGAGATGACAGCTCCTTGGCCTTTTCCTCCGGGAGAAACACTTTTCTCTGTTCTGTGTCCAGAACCATCCCTAGGAACAGCAGGCGTGTCGTAGGGACCAGCTGTGACTTTGGAATGTTTAGAATCCAGCCGTGCTGTTGTAGCACTTCCCGAGATAGTGCTACCCCTACCAACAACTGCTCTCTGGACCTCGCCTTTATCAGGAGATCGTCCAAGTACGGGATAATTAAAACTCCCTTCCTTCGAAGGAGTATCATCATTTCCGCCATTACCTTGGTAAAGACCCTCGGAGCCGTGGAGAGACCGAACGGCAACGTCTGGAATTGGTAATGACAATCTTGTACCACAAACCTGAGGTACTCCTGGTGAGGATGGTAAATGGGGACATGTAGGTAAGCATCCTTGATGTCCAGCGATACCATGTAATCCCCCTCGTCCAGGCTTGCAATAACCACCCTGAGCGATTCCATCTTGAACTTGAATTTTTTTATATATGTGTTCAAGGATTTCAAATGGGTCTCACCGAACCGTCCGGTTTCGGTACCACAAACATTGTGGAATAGTAACCCCTTCCTTGTTGAAGCAGGGGCACCTTTACTATCACTTGTTGTGAATACAGCTTTTGAATTGCCTGTAACACTGCCTCCCTGCCTGAGGGAGTGGTTGGCAAGGCAGATTTGAGGAAACGGCGGGGGGGAGACGTCTCGAATTCCAGTTTGTACCCCTGAGATACTACTTGAAGGATCCAGGGATCCACCCGTGAGCGAGCCCACTGATTGCTGAAATTTTTGAGACGGGCCCCCACCGTACCTGGCTCCGCCTGTGGAGCCCCAGCGTCATGCTGTGGACCTAGAGGAAGCGGGGGAGGACTTTTGCTCCTGGGAACTGGCTGTATGCTGCAGCTTTTTCCCTCTACCTCTGGGCAGAAAGGACGCGCCTTTAACCCGCTTGCCCCTATTGGGCTGAAAGGACTGTACCTGATAATACGGTGCTTTCTTTGGTTGTGAGGGAACATGGGGTAAAAATGTAGACTTCCCAGCTGTTGCTATGGAAACGAGGTCCGAGAGACCATCCCCGAACAATTCCTCACCCTTATAAGGCAGAACTTCCATGTGTCGTTTGGAATCTGCATCACCTGTCCACTGCCGAGTCCATAACCCTCTCCTGGCAGAAATGGACATTGCACTAATTTTGGATGCCAGCCGGCAAATATCCCTCTGTGCATCCCTCATGTATAAAAGTGCGTCTTTTATATGCTCTACGTTTGGCAAAATAGTGTCCCTGTCTAGGGTATCTATATTTTCTGACAGGGAATCTGACCACGCAGCAGCAGCACTGCACATCCAGGTTGAAGCTATAGCCGGTCTCAGTATAACACCTGTGTGTGTATATATAGATTTCAGGATAGCCTCCTGCTTTCTATCAGCAGATTCCTTCAGGGTGGCCGTATCCGGAGACGGTAGTGCCACCTTCTTTGACAAGCGTGAGCGCTTTATCCACCCTAGGGGATGTTTCCCAGCGTGACCTATCCTCTGGCGGGAAAGGGTACGCCATTAGTAACCTCTTAGAAATTACCAGCTTTTTATCAGGGGAAGCCCACGCTTCTTCACACACTTCATTTAACTCTTCAGATGGAGGAAAAGCTACTGGTAGTTTTTTTCTCTCCAAACATTATACCCTTTTTTGTGGTACCGGGGGTAACATCAGAAATGTGCAACACATTTTTCATTGCCTCAATCATGTAACGTGTGGCCCTACTGGAAGTTACATTAGTCTCCTCGTCGTCGACACTGGAGTCAGTATCCGTGTCGACATCTGTGTCAACCATCTGAGGTAGCGGGCGTTTTAGAGCCCCTGATGGTTTTTTGAGACGCCTGGGCAGACACAGGCTGAGAAGCCGGCTGTCCCACATTTGGTATGTCGTCAAACCTTTTATGTAAGGAGTCGACACTATCACGTAATTCCTTCCACAGCACCATCCACTCAGGTGTCGACCCTGCAGGGGGTGACATCACATTTACAGGCATCTGCTCCGCCTCCACATAAGCCTCCTCATCAAACATGTCGACACAGCCGTACCGACACACCGCAAACACACAGGGAATGCTCTGACAGAGGACAGGACCCCACAAAGCCCTTTGGGGAGACAGAGAGAGAGTATGCCAGCACACACCAGAGCGCTATATAACACTGGGATCCCACTATCAATGAGTGTTTTCCCTATAGCTGCTTTTTTATATATATTATACATATATAATATCTATACTGCGCCTAAATTTAGTGCCCCCCCTCTCTATTTTACCCTTCTGTAGTATTCAGACTGCAGGGGAGAGCCAGGGAGCTTCCTTCCAGCGGAACTGTGAGGGAAAAATGGCGCCAGTGTGCTGAGGGAGAAGCCCCGCCCCCTTTTCGGAGGACTTTCTCCCGCTTTTTCTGTAATACTGGCAGGGGTAATTTTACATCTATATAGCCTCTAGGACTATATATGATGTATATTTGCCAGCCAAGGTGTTATTTATTGCCCTCAGGGTGCCCCCCCCAGCGCCCTGCACCCATCAGTGACCGAAGTGTGAGGTGTACATGAGGAGCAATGGCGCACAGCTGCAGTGCTGTGCGCTACCTTGGTGAAGACCGAAGTCTTCTGCCGCCGATTTTCCGGACCTCTTCGGTGCTTCTGGCTCTGTAAGGGGGACGGCGGCGCGGCTCCGGGAACGAACACCAAGGTCGGGTCCTGCGGTCAATCCCTCTGGAGCTAATGGTGTCCAGTAGCCTAAGAAGCCCAAACTACCACCGGTTAGGTAGGTTCGCTTCTTCTCCCCTTAGTCCCTCGCTGCAGTGAGTCTGTTGCCAGCAGATCTCACTGAAAATAAAAAACCTAAATATACTTTCTTTCTAGGTGCTCAGGAGAGCCCCTAGTGTGCATCCAGCTCAGCCGGGCACAAGAATCTAACTGAAGTCTGGAGGGGGGTCTTAGTGGGAGGAGCCAGTGCACACCAGTAGTCTAAAAGCTTTCTTTATAGTTGTGCCCAGTCTCCTGCGGAGCCGCTAATCCCCATGGTCCTTACGGAGTCCCCAGCATCCACTTAGGACGTTAGAGAAAGCAAATTAATTATTTTTCGTTTTTATAAAACACCACAAATACTTTGTGGTCCTTCTTTTGCCCATAATTTTCCTTTTGTTACAAGCCGCTAGCGGCACGTCTAAATTATTACACTCCAGCAGCTAGATTCCTGCATGTATTCCTGTGTTCAGCCTTAGCTGCTGCATACAGTAATTAGTAGTTTGCCTCTGTGTGTTTAGCTGTCCAGCTGCACGTCCTTTACTTTAATCATTACCTCCCTGGATTCCTGGGGCTGATTGGAGCAGCCACATATAAATTCCCTTCCTGGTCACTCCCAATCTGCTGGTTATAGTCCCTGCTACATGTGAGAACCTGTCAGCCCTGTGAACTCTAGAGATTCAGATACCCTGTCTAGATCCTTTCCCTGATCGGATTAAGCTTGCCTAGATTTCAGGTTTTGTGTGGAACTTCCACACAGGCTCTTTCCATTCGCATTTATTTCTTTATTGTCACCACCTTGTGCATTGTTGCATCTATTTACGGTTTGGTTGCTTATATCACCCTGTGCATTGTTGCATTTACAAACAGTGTGCTCTATACCACCCTGTGCATTGTTGCATTTACATACAATTTGTGTTATTATTCCAACCTGTGCATTGTTGCACTCGCTTGCATTTGTTTATCTGTCTGTGCATTGAACAGCATTATCAAGGTTGTGTTCAGTGAATGTTTCACCATACTGCATTTACTCTTGCCCAGCCTCCAATAGTAGCCTTGTCCTTACATAAGACCTGGGGGCATCTGAGGACAGGGTGGACCGAATTCATCCTGGAAAGGCGGCTGCTAAAGGTGAAGCTTAGCAGCGCAAAAGGCTAAAAGACTGCTGGGCAAGGGTAATTGCGTGTCACCAAGAATCACCTGGTAGCCCTTAGAACACCATAGTCCACGTAACACCTTTCAAAAACAGTAAAAAGGAGGATACTATGTGTATGATTTTACCACCAAAAAATCAGCATTTAAAATGAAAATGGAAACACTTACTATGTGCATAGGAATAATATGGCAGCCCAACAAGCCCTAGCATTTTATAAACTAGACAATCTACCGTATTAAAGGAGTGCTTGTTTAAAAAAAAAAAAATTAACACAAGATAAGCGATCTATGAGTTCTAGATGCCCCCGACTGCTGGAAAAATTGTATTTCTGTTTTTATCTGGTGCTGACAAGACAACAGCTACTAGGGGGCCACATCATTTCAAAGAAGAAATTGCCCTCTTAGGACTGAAGTGGAAGAAGTAAAAAATAAGATTTTACTTACCGATAAATCTATTTCTCGTAGTCCGTAGTGGATGCTGGGGACTCCGTCAGGACCATGGGGATTAGCGGCTCCGCAGGAGACAGGGCACAAAAATAAAGCTTTAGGATCAGGTGGTGTGCACTGGCTCCTCCCCCTATGACCCTCCTCCAAGCCTCAGTTAGGATACTGTGCCCGGACGAGCGTACACAATAAGGAAGGATTTTGAATCCCGGGTAAGACTCATACCAGCCACACCAATCACACTGTACAACTTGTGATCTGAACCCAGTTAACAGTATGACAACGTAGGAGCCTCTGAACAGACGGCTCACAACAAGAACAACCTGATTTTTTTGTAACAATAACTATGTACAAGTATTGCAGACAATCCGCACTTGGGATGGGCGCCCAGCATCCACTACGGACTACGAGAAATAGATTTATCGGTAAGTAAAATCTTATTTTCTCTAACGTCCTAGTGGATGCTGGGGACTCCGTCAGGACCATGGGGATTATACCAAAGCTCCCAAACGGGCGGGAGAGTGCGGATGACTCTGCAGCACCGAATGAGAGAACTCCAGGTCCTCTTTAGCCAGGGTATCAAATTTGTAGAATTTTACAAACGTGTTCTCCCCCGACCACGTAGCTGCTCGGCAGAGTTGTAATGCCGAGACCCCTCGGGCAGCCGCCCAAGATGAGCCCACCTTCCTTGTGGAATGGGCCTTGACAGATTTAGGCTGTGGCAGGCCTGCCACAGAATGTGCAAGTTGAATTGTGCTACAAATCCAACGAGCAATCGTCTGCTTAGAAGCAGGAGCACCCAGCTTGTTGGGTGCATACAGTATAAACAGCGAGTCAGATTTTCTGACTCCAGCCGTCCTTGAAATATATATTTTCAATGCCCTGACAACGTCCAGCAACTTGGAATCCTCCAAATCGCTAGTAGCCGCAGGCACCACAATAGGCTGGTTCAGGTGAAACGCTGACACCACCTTAGGCAGAAAATGAGGACGCGTCCGCAGTTCTGCCCTGTCCGAATGGAAAATCAGATATGGGCTTTTATACGATAAAGCCGCCAATTCTGACACTCTCCTGGCTGAAGCCAGAGCCAGTAGCATGGTTACTTTCCATGTAAGATATTTCAAATCCGCCGATTTGAGTGGCTCAAACCAATGGGATTTGAGAAAATCCAAAACTACATTAAGGTCCCACGGAGCCACTGGGGGCACAACCGGGGGCTGTATATGTAGTACTCCTTTTACAAAAGTCTGGACTTAAGGAACTGAAGCCAGTTCTTTCTGGAAGAAAATCGACAGGGCCGAAATTTGAACCTTAATGGGCCCCAACTTGAGGCCCATAGACAATCCTGTTTGCAGGAAATTTAGGAATCGACCCAATTGAAATTCCTCCGTGGGGGCCTTCCTGGCCTCACACCACGCAACATATTTTCTCCAAATGCGGTGATAATGTTGTGTAGTCACCTCCTTCCTGGCTTTAACCAGTGTAGGAATGACCTCTTCTGGAATGCCTTTTTCCCTTAGAATTCGGCGTTCAACCGCCACGCCGTCAAACGCAGCCGCGGTAAGTCTTGAAATAGACACGGTCCCTGCTGAATCAGGTCCCGTCTTAGAGGTAGAGGCCACGGATTTTCCGTGAGCATCTCCTGAAGTTCCGGGTACCAAGTTCTTCTTGGCCAATCCGGAGCCACGAGTATCGTTCTTACTCCCCTTTGCCGTATAATTCTCAGTACTTTGGGTATGAGAGGCAGAGGAGGAAACACATACACTGACTGGAACACCCACGGTGTTACCAGAGCGTCCACAGCTATTGCCTGAGGGTCTCTTGACCTGGCGCAATACCTGTCCAGTTTTTTGTTGAGGCGAGACGCCATCATATCCACCTTTGGTTTTTCCCAACGGTTCACAATCATGTGGAAGACTTCTGGATGAAGTCCCCCACTCTCCCGGGTGTAGATCGTGTCTGCTGAGGAAGTCTGCTTCCCAGTTGTCCACTCCCGGAATGAACACTGCTGACAGTGCTATCACATGATCTTCCGCCCAGCGAAGAATCCTTGCAGCTTCTGCCATTGCTCTCCTGCTTCTTGTGCCGCCCTGTCTGTTTACGTGGGCGACTGCCGTGATGTTGTCTGACTGGATCAACACCGGCTGACCCCGAAGCAGGGGTTTTGCCAGGCTTAGAGCATTGTAAATCGCTCTTAGCTCCAGTATATTTATGTGAAGAGACATCTCCAGGCTTGACCATACTCCCTGGAAGTTTCTTCCCTGTGTGACCTCTCAGACTGGCATCCGTGGTCACCAGGACCCAGTCCTGTATGCCGAATCTGCGGCCTTCTAACAGATGAGCACTCTGCAACCACCACAGAAGAGACACCCTTGTCCGTGGCGATAAGGTTATCCGCTGATGCATCTGCAGATGCGATCCGGACCATTTGTCCAGCAGATCCCACTGAAAAGTTCGTGCGTGGAATCTGCCGAATGGGATTGCTTCGTAAGAAGCCACCATCTTTCCCAGGACTCTTGTGCATTGATGCACAGACACTTTTCCTGGTTTTAGGAGGTTCCTGACAAGTTCGGATAACTCCTTGGCTTTCTCCTCCGGAAGAAACACCTTTTTCTGAACCGTGTCCAGAATCATTCCCAGGAACAGCAGACGTGTTGTCGGGGTCAACTGAGATTTTTGGAAATTCAGAATCCACCCGTGTTGTTGCAGCACTACTTGGGTTAGTGCTACTCCTTCCTCCAGCTGTTCTCTGGACCTTGCCCTTATCAGGAGATCGTCCAAGTAAGGGATAATTAATACGCCTCTTCTTCGCAGAAGAATCATCATTTCGGCCATTACCTTGGTAAAGACCCGAGGTGCCGTGGACAATCCAAACGGCAGCGTCTGAAACTGATAATGACAGTTTTGCACCACGAACCTGAGGTACCCTTGATGTGAAGGGCAAATTGGGACATGCAGGTAAGCATCTTTTATGTCCAGGGACACCATAAAGTCCCCTTCTTCCAGATTCGCTATCACTGCTCTGAGTGATTCCATCTTGAACTTGAATTTTTGTATGTACAGGTTCAAAGATTTCAGATTTAGAATAGGTCTTACCGAGCCGTCCGGCTTCGGTACCACAAATAGCGTGGAGTAATACCCCTTTCCCTGTTGTAGGAGGGGTACCTTGACTATCACCTGCTGAGAAAACAGCTTGTGAATGGCTTCCAATACCGTCGCCCTGTCTGAGGGAGACGTTGGCAAAGCAGACTTTAGGAACCGGCGAGGGGGAGACTTCTCGAATTCCAACCTGTAACCCTGAGATACTACCTGCAGGATCCAGGGGTCCACCTGTGAGCAAGCCCACTGCGCGCTGAAATTCTTGAGTTGACCCCCCACCGCTCCTGAGTCCGCTTGTAAAGCCCCAGCGTCATGCTGAGGGCTTTGCAGAACCCGCGGAGGGCTTCTGTTCCTGGGAAGGGGCTGCTTGCTGCCCTCTCTTACCCTTTCCTCTGCCTCGGGGCAGATAGGACTGTCCTTTTGCCCGCTTGTTCTTATAGGACCGAAAGGACTGCGGTTGAAAAGACGGTGTCTTTTTCTGTTGGGAGGGGGTCTGAGGTAAAAAGGTGGATTTCCCGGCAGTTGCCGTGGCCACCAAATCCGATAGACCGACGCCAAATAATTCCTCCCCTTTATAAGGCAATACTTCCATATGCCGTTTGGAATCCGCATCACCTGACCACTGTCGTGTCCATAAACTTCTTCTGGCAGATATGGACATCGCACTTACTCTCGATGCCAGAGTGCAAATATCCCTCTGAGCATCTCGCATATAAAGAAAAGCATCCTTTAATTGCTCTAAAGTCTGTAAAATACTGTCCCTATCCAGGGTATCAATATTTTCAGTCAGGGAATCCGACCAGACCACTCCAGCACTGCACATCCAGGCTGAGGCGATGGCTGGTCGCAGTATAACACCAGTATGTGTGTATATACTTTTTAGAGTAGTTTCCAGCCTCCTATCAGCTGGATCCTTGAGGGCGGCCGTATCAGGAGACGGTAACGCCACTTGTTTTGATAAGCGTGTGAGCGCCTTATCCACCTTAGGGGGTGTTTCCCAGCGCGCCCTAACCTCTGGCGGGAAAGGGTATAATGCCAATAACTTTTTAGAAATTAGCCCTTTTCTATCTGGGTTAACCCACGCTTCATCACATACATCATTCAATTCCTCTGATTCAGGAAAAACTACAGGTAGTTTTTTCACCCCCCACATAATACCCCTTTTTGTGGTACTTGTAGTATCAGAGATATGCAAAGTCTCCTTCATTGCCGTGATCATATAACGTGTGGCCCTACTGGAAAATACGTTTGTTTCTTCACCGTCGACACTAGATTCAGTGTCCGCGTCTGTATCGACCGACTGAGGTAAAGGGCGTTTTACAGCCCCTGACGGTGTCTAAGACGCCTGGGCAGGTACCAACTGGTTTGACGGCCGTCTCATGTCGTCAACTGATTTTTGTAATGTGCTGACATTATCACGTAATTCCATAAACAAAGCCATCCATTCCGGTGTCGACTCCCTAGGGGGTGACATCACCATTACCGGCAATTGCTCTGCCTCCACACCAACATCGTCCTCATACATGTCGACACACGTACCGACACACAGCAGACACACAGGGAATGCTCTATTGAAGACAGGACCCCACTAGCCCTTTGGGGAGACAGAGGGAGAGTTTGCCAGCACACACCCAAGCGCTATAATATATATGGGAACAACCCTATATAAGTGTTGTATCCTTATAGCAGCTTAAATATATTAATATCGCCAAAAAAAGTGCCCCCCCTCTCTGTTTTACCCTGTTTCTGTAGTGCAGTGCAGGGGAGAGTCCTGGGAGCCTTCCTCACAGCGGAGCTGAGCAGGAAAATGGCGCTGTGTGCTGAGGAGAATAAGCCCCACCCCCTATTTCGGCGAGCTCTTCTCCGGAATCTGTGAGATCTGGCAGGGGTTAAATACATCCATATAGCCTCAAAGGGCTATATATGATGTATTTTTAGCCATAAAAAGGTATTATATATTGCTGCCCAGGGCGCCCCCCCAACGCCCTGCACCCTCCGTGACCGCTGTGTGAAGTGTGCTGACAACAATGGCGCACAGCTGCAGTGCTGTGCGCTACCTCAGGAAGACTGAAGAGTCTTCTGCCGCCTGCTTCTGGACCTCTTCCATCTTCGGCATCTGCAAGGGGGGTCGGCGGCGCGGCTCCGGGACGAACCCCAGGGTGAGACCTGTGTTCAGACTCCCTCTGGAGCTAATGGTGTCCAGTAGCCTAAGAAGCCAATCCATCCTGCACGCAGGTGAGTTCACTTCTCTCCCCTAAGTCCCTCGATGCAGTGAGCCTGTTGCCAGCAGGACTCACTGAAAATAAAAAACCTAAAAACTTTTTCTAAGCAGCTCTTTAGGAGAGCCACCTAGATTGCACCCTGCTCGGACGGGCACAAAAACCTAACTGAGGCTTGGAGGAGGGTCATAGGGGGAGGAGCCAGTGCACACCACCTGATCCTAAAGCTTTATTTTTGTGCCCTGTCTCCTGCGGAGCCGCTAATCCCCATGGTCCTGACGGAGTCCCCAGCATCCACTAGGACGTTAGAGAAATTTGTTTAGGTTTTTTTTTAATGCAGCCTCTGCAATCTAGCTGCATATCCCTGCAGCGAAGGGGTTAATCATGTCCAAAATCATGGTAAAGTCATTTTTTTTCTCCCTACAGAATTGTTTTTTTTTTTTTTTTTTTAAACCACAGCAAGCAAAAAAAAAAAAAAAAAAAAAAAAAAAAGTATAAAGTAATTTCTGTTTTGTGTTGATCTTGGGCTACAAGTAGTAATAGAAAGCTTTGGAATATATTCTGCAAGCTACGGATCAGGAATTTCTACAGGTGTGTCTGACATTAACACTGTTTCTTAAAGAAAGTTCTTAGCACCAACACAGACATTACCATGTACAAGGACCTCTTAGCATTTTAAAAAGAAAACACATGATCCATTATCTTTGTCACATATAATAATCAGCAGTGAATGCAACAGAAAAAAAAATATCTTCATTTAAAAATAAAAAAAAATGCATTTGCAGAGAAATGTAAGTGGGTGAATATATGTTGAAAAACACACAATGGTCCAGTGCCACAAGGTTCTCCCACCCTGTGGGGATAAAAGCACCAGCGTCTCTATAATTGCGACTGCAGCTCCCCCCTATAGTAGTTTACATATGGGATCTCTCTTGCACATATAAACATAAAATCACCAAAGTAAGTCAATGGAATGGAGCATTTTACATTAGGAAACTGTTTGGCACATAAAGGCAAACAATTAATTTGCATCTATTTTGGGGATTTTCAACTACACAAATCCAAAATGCATCTGAAAGGCAAGTGTTCTGATGCACTATGCCTGAACAAATGTAAAATATGCTTAGGAAAGATTACTGTCAATGCAGAGATGTGAATGAAGCTGTAGAAATCAATTTATTTTGTTGCGAGTGCTAACTACAAATTATCAAGGTGAAAAGCACATTGGTGTAAAAGAACCCTAAATTGTGAGGGAATGTTCTGCAGTGGATGTTACCTGCAGTTACCGAGGGTAAGATTGTATCTGTCACCTATATACAATGGAGGACAGCACTTTGTGGACTGAACCAATAGTAACACAGGATCAGTCCTTCTGGTCAGCTCAACTCCCCAATGCACACACAGCTGGTCACACTGGATGAGAAACTCACATTCTGATAACGTCTAGTGACACAGGAGCTTCCTACCTGATGACCACACAAAGGCCAATATTGGTCATCATCTGCCCATATTTAGCTACATGTCTGACCATGATCTGATCCATATTATTATTATTACTGGCCACACATGCTGCAATATGCAGGCTACAAGCCCAATAACACCATCGATACTGCACCGTGTATTCTCAAAGTCACTTGGAACTATACACACAGATAATGCAGGCCACAAAATGGGTGCCTCCACTTAAGTTACTATAGTCACAGATGATGTGTAAGTATAGTGAACTTAAGTCCTCAAGAAGTGCAGAGGGGTCTAAATTGGCCTGCTAATTAAAATATATATTGTGATTTTATCATAGTAACTTTATATATCATATGAACATAATGGGATAACAGCCAGCCATGTTTGATGGCAGAGAGCTGAAGATTAACAGTTCTAATATAAATAGAATATCTAACAACGATTTCCATAGTTATATACATAGCAATAATGTGCAAGTATGCAGTCCTTAATTCAAATACATTCCCATTCTGCTTAGACCGTTTCTGTCACAGTAAAATAGCATATGGAAAAAGGGAACAAATGGCCACAGCAGACAAGAGTAATTACATATTGAGGTCTTAATAAGGACATTTCCAAGGCAAATATATCTATTTTATGATCTGCTAAAGAGGCTATAGATTAGAATATAAGGTTAAATCTTTTTCCATTTCCAGTTAATATTTCTGCACTGGAACGGTCACCTATGAGTTGAGAAAAATAAGAATATGCAAACAGTCAATTTCTTCTCTGTGGCAAGGATTGGTCTCGCCAGATATACAGAATTTCTGAGCAAAACTGTGTTTTCATGTTAAAAGCTCAGTTGCTCGGAGATCCAGGGAGGTGTAGAAGAGGATGTATGCAGCCGAGCTCTTCACAGAGGATACAGAGATCTCCGATACTTCCTGGTCATCAAACTTAAACCATCTCTGTCTCATTGCGTTCTTACAATATGCTGTGTAGTGTCCTCCATCCAATCCTCCATAGTGATTCTGTGAGAAGCACATTTTATGTTAGAAAATAAATTGTGTCAGTATCTGTACAGGAACAGAAATGTACAAATCCATGTCCTAAAGTTTTGAAAGTATTTTAGGTTTTATAACATTTTGGACAAAAGTTAAACTGTTCCACTGGCGTTCATAGGAAATAATAGGATTTTGGTTACCTACCGGTAAATCCTTTTCTCGTCAACCGTAGAGGATGCTGGGGTCCATATTAGTACCATGGGGTATAGACTGGTCCACCAGGAGCCATTGGCACTTTAAGAGTTTAATAGTGTGGGCTGGCTCCTCCCTCTATGCCTCTCCTACGAGACTCAGTCTAGAAACTGTGCCCGAGAAGACAACATACTTCGAGAGAAGGAATTACACAGATAGTGGTGAGATTCATACCAGCTCACACAACAGGGAAATCCGGCTAACATGCCGGAACAACTTCAGCAACAGCTGAAACAGTAAATAACGCAGAACTTACCTAGGAACCAGGTAACACTGAACCATAAAACAAATGCAGTAAAATGAAGCGCTGGGCGGGTGCCCAGCATCCTCTACGGACTACAAAGAAAAGGATTTACCGGTAGGTAACCAAAAATAAGATTTTAAACCTACCAGTAAATCTATTTCTTCTATTCCGTAGAGGATGCTGGGGACTCCGTAAGGACCAAGGGGTATAGACGGGCTCCGCAGGAGATAGGGCACCTAAAAAGAACTTTGACTATGGGTGTGCACTGGCTCCTCCCTCTATGCCCCTCCTCCAGACCTCAGTTAGAGAACTGTGCCCAGAGGAGATGGACAATACAAGGCAGGATTTAGCAATCCCAGGGCAAGATTCATACCAGCCCACACCAATCATACCATGTAACCTGGAACATACATAACCAGTTAACAGTATAAACAAACAACAGTAACGGTCCAAGACCTATTCCAACTGTAACATAACCCTTATGTAAGCAACAACTATATACAAGTCTTGCAGAGTTTCCGCACTGGGACGGGCACCCAGCATCCTCTACGGACTAGGAGAAATAGATTTACCGGTAGGTTTAAAATCTTATTTTCTCTTACGTCCTAGAGGATGCTGGGGACTCCGTAAGGACCATGGGGTTTATACCAAAGCATCCAATCGGGCGGGAGAGTGCGAATGACTCTGCAGCACCGACTGAGCAAACGCTAGGTCCTCATCAGCCAGGGTATCAAACTTGTAGAATTTAGCAAAAGTGTTTGACCCCGACCAAGTCGCCGCTCGGCAAATCTGTAATGCCGAGACGCCTCGGACAGCCGCCCAAGAAGAGCCCACCTTCATAGTGGAATGGGCTTTAACAGAATTTGGTACCGACAATCCAGCCGTAGAATGAGCCTGCTGAATCGTATTACAGATCCAGCGAGCAATAGTCTGCTTCGAAGCAGGTGCGCCAATCTTATTAGCAGCATACAAGACAAACAGAGCCTCTGTTTTCCTAATTCTAGCCGTCCGGGCTACATAAATCTTTAAGGCCCTGACTACGTCCAGAGATCTGGAATCCTCCAGGTCACTTGTAGCCACAGGCACCACAATAGGTTGATTCATATGGAATGAAGAAACCACTTTAGGCAAAAATTGCGGACGTGTCCTCAATTCAGCTCGATCCACATGAAAAATCAAGTAGGGGCTCTTGTGTGACAAAGCCGCCAATTCGGACACTCGCCTTGCTGATGCTAAGGCCAACAACATGACCACCTTCCAGGTAAGAAATTTCAACTCAACCTTGTTAAGCGGTTCAAACCAGTGTGATTTTAGGAACTGCAACACCACGTTCAGGTCCCATGGTGCCACCGGAGGCACAAAAGGGGGCTGGATGTGCAGTACTCCCTTTACAAACGTCTGGACTTCTGGAAGAGAAGCCAATTCCTTCTGAAAGAAAATCGAGAGGGCCAAAATCTGTACCTTAACAGAGCCTAATTTCAGGCCCATATCCACTCCTGTCTGTAGGAAGTGGAGAAGACGACCCAGATGAAAATCTTCCGTAGGTGCATTCTTGGTCTCACACCAAGACACATACTTTCGCCAGATACGGTGATAATGTTTTACCGTCACCTCCTTCCTAGCCTTTATTAAAGTAGGGATGACCTCTTCCGGAATCCACTTTTTTGCTAGGATTTGGCGTTCAACCGCCATGCCGTCAAACGTAACCGCGGTAAGTCTTGAAATACACAGGGCCCCTGTTGCAACAGGTCTTCCCTCAGAGGAAGAGGCCAGGGATCCCCTGTGAGCATCTCTTGTAGATCCGAGTACCAGGCCCTTTGAGGCCAGTCTGGGACAACGAGTATCATCTGTACTCTTCTTCGTCTTATGATCCTCAACACTTTTGTGATGAGAGGAAGAGGAGGAAACACGTAGACCGATTTGAACACCCACGGTGTTACCAGAGCGTCTACTGCTACTGCCTGAGGGTCCCGAGACCTGGCACAATACCTCCGAAGCTTTTTGTTGAGGCGTGACGCCATCATGTCTATTTGAGGAGTTCCCCAAAGACGCGTTACGCCTGCAAAGACTTCTTGATGAAGTTCCCACTCTCCTGGATGGAGATCGTGTCTGCTGAGGAAGTCTGCTTCCCAGTTGTCCACTCCCGGAATGAAGACAGCCGACAGAGCGCTTACATGATTTTCCGCCCAGCAAAGGATCCTTGTGGCTTCCGCCATCGCGACTCTGCTTCTTGTCCCGCCTTGGCGGTTCACATGAGCCACTGCTGTGACATTGTCTGATTAAATCAGAACCGGTAGGCTTCGAAGAAGACTCTCCGCTTGTCGAAGGCCGTTGTAAATGGCCTTGAGTTCCAACACATTGATGTGTAGACAGGACTCCTGGTCTGACCAAAGACCCTGAAAACTTTTTCCCTGTGTGACTGCTCCCCATCCTCGGAGGCTCGCGTCCGTGGTAACCAGGATCCAATCCTGAATTCTGAACCTGCGACCCTCCAGGAGGTGAACACTTTGCAACCACCACAGGAGGGACACTCTGGCCCCTGGGGACAGAGTTATTTTCCGATGTAAGTGCAGATGGGACCCCGACCACTTGTCCAGAAGGTCCCATTGAAAAGTCCTTGCATGGAACCTTCCGAAGGGAATGGCCTCGTAGGCCGCCACCATTTTTCCCAGAACTCGAGTGCATTGGTGAACGGACACCCTTTTCGGTTTTAACAGGTCTCTGACCATGTTCTGGATGTCTTGGGCTTTCTCTATTGGGAGGAAGACCTTCATTTGTTCCGTATCCAGTATCATACCTAGGAACGGTAGTCGAGTTGTCGGAATCAACTGTGACTTCGGTAGATTTAGAATCCAACCGTGTTGCTGGAGCACTCTCAGAGAGAGCGCCACACTGCTCAGCAATTTCTCCCTTGATCTCGCTTTTATCAGGAGATCGTCCAAGTATGGGATAATTGTGACTCCATGCTTGCGCAGGACCACCATCATTTCCGCCATTATCTTGGTGAAAATCCTCGGGGCCGTGGAGAGTCCGAACGACAACGTCTGAAATTGGTAATGACAATCCTGTACAGCGAATCTCAGGTATTCCTGATGGGGGGCATATATGGGGACATGAAGGTATGCATCCTTTATGTCCAGAGACACCATAAACTCCCCCTCCTTGGCTATTATCGCTCTGAGTGATTCCATTTTGAATTTGAATCTTTTTATGTACAGGTTTCGGGATTTCAGATTCAAAATAGGTCTGACCGAACCGTCCGGTTTCGGGACCACAAATAGGGTTGAGTAGTAACCTCTTCCCTGCTGGTGCAGGGGAACCTTGATTATCACTTGCTGTATACACAGCGTTTGAATTGCAGCTAACACTATATCCCGTTCCGATGTGGAAGCTGGTAGGGACGATTTGAAAAATCGGCGCGGGGGCACCTCCTCGAATTCCAATTTGTAACCCTGGGAAACTATTTCCAACACCCAGGGATTCAGGTCTGAACTGACCACGGCCTGACTGAAAAGTCGAAGACGTGCCCCCACCGGTGTGGACTCCCTCAGGGGAGCCCCAGCGTCATGCTGTGGGTTTTGGAGCAGCCGGGGAGGACTTTTGTTCCTGGGCACCTGCCGAAGCAGGTGCTCTTTTGCCTCTGCCCTTACCTCTGGCGAGGAAAGAGGATCCCCGACCTCTTCTGGACTTGTGCGACCGAAAGGACTGCATCTGATAGGGTGTTACTTTCTTTTGCTGTTGGGGAATATATGGTAAAAAATTTGATTTACCTGCTGTAGCTGTGGAAACCAGGTCCGTCAGCCCATCCCCAAACAATACATCACCCTTATAGGGTAGTACTTCCATATGTTTTTTTGAAACCGCATCACCCGTCCATTGGAGAGTCCATAAGGATCTTCTCGCTGAGATAGACATGGCATTGGCCCTAGAAGCTAGCAATCCAATGTCCCTTTGAGCATCCCTCATAAATAAGACTGCGTCTTTTATGTGGGCTAGAGTTAAGAATATAGTATCCTTATCCATATTATCAAATTGATCTGTCAGCTCATCTGTCCAAGCTGCAATTGCGCTACACACCCATGCCGACGTAATTGTCGGTCTTCGCACAGCCCCCGTATGAGAATAAATACACTTTAAGGTAGTTTCTTGCCTGCGATCTGCAGGGTCCTTAAGGGCCGCTGTGTCAGGAGACGGTAGCGCCACTTTCTTGGACAAGCGCGTCAGGGCCTTGTCCACAGTGGGGGATGATTCCCAAATCTCCCTGTCCTGCTTAGGGAAGGGGTATGCCATATAAATTCTTTTGGGGATCTGCGGTCTCTTGTCCGGAGTCTCCCAAGCTTTCCCAAAGAAATCATTTAATTCATGAGATGTGGGAAAATTAATAATCTGTTTCTTTTCCTTAAACATGTGTACCCTTGTGTCGGGGACCGAGGGTTCATCCTCAATATGTAACACATCCCTTATTGCCACAATCATACACCGAATGGTTTTAGTCACCCTAGGGTGCAATTTTACTTCGTCGTAGTCGACACTGGAGTCAGAATCCGTGTCGGTAGTAGTGTCTTGTGTTAAGGGACGCTTTTGAGACCCCGACGGGCCCTGTGAGTTGGTCCAATCCGAGGATTGACCCCCTGATGTCCCCCCTAATTCAGCCTTATCAAGCCTTTTATGTAAAGATGTCACACTTGCATTCAACATATGCCACATGCCCATCCAATCCGGAGTCGGCACAACCGACGGGGACACACCACTCATTTGCTCCACCGCCTCCTTGGAGAAGCTTTCCGCCTCAGACATGTCGACACACAGGTACGGACACCCCACACACAGGGATTAACCTATAAGGGGACAAAGCCCCAACCAGGCCCTTAGGAGAGACAGAGAAAGAGTATGCCAGCACACACCCAGCGCTTAACACTGAAAAGATATGACCAGATAGCGCTTATATCTATAAAATGACCAGATTCCCACTCACTGCGCTCAAAATGCCCCCCTCCTCTTTTTTACAGCCTGAATGTTCAGCAGGGGAGAGACCAGGGAGCCAGCATTTTCCTCGTGCAGCTTCTGTGGAGAAAATGGCGCTGGTTAGTGCTGGGGATCAAGCTCCGCCCACCCGACGGCGGGCTTCGATCCCAGTGATTTTTTTTTATAGAAAATGGTGGGGGATCGTAGAATTACTGCCCAGCAGCCTAATCTACCTTGTCAGTGCCCAAATGTGAGGTTTATTGCTGCCCAGGGCGACCCCCCCCCTGCGCCCTGCACCCGGTGTGCTGCTCTGTGTGTGTGACTGGGAGCAATGGCGCGCAGCTTACCGCTGCGCGCCTTACCCCATGAAGATCTGTTGTCTTCTGCCTTCTCATACTCACCCGGCTTCTATCTTCGGCATCTGTGAGGAGGACGGCGGCGCGGCTCCGGGACGAACCCCAGGTGAGACCTGTGTTCAGACTCCCTCTGGAGCTAATGGTGTCCAGTAGCCTAGAAACAGAGCCCAACTTGACAAGCCAGCTCTGCTTCTCTCTCCTCAGTCCCACGATGCAGGGAGCCTGTTGCCAACAGGACTCCCTGAAAATAAAAAACCTAACAAAATTCTTATCCACAGAAAACTCTGGAGAGCTCTCTGCAGTGCACCCATTCTCTTCTGGGCACAAGATCTAACTGAGGTCTGGAGGAGGGGCATAGAGGGAGGAGCCAGTGCACACCCATAGTCAAAGTTCTTTTTAGGTGCTTTATCTCCTGCGGAGCCCGTCTATACCACATGGTCCTTACGGAGTCCAAATGATGTACCGCAGAGATGTACCGCCGAGACACCCCGGGCAGCCGCCCAGGAAGAGCCCACTTTACGAGTAGAGTGGGCCTTTACAGATTTCGGACACGGCAATCCTGCCGTGGAAGCAGCATGCTGGATAGTGAACCTGATCCAGTGGGAAATCGACTGCTTAGAAGCAGGACATCCAATTTTCTTTGGATCATAGAGGACAGAGAGTCACTTTTCCTATGACGAGCCATCCTCTTCACATAAATCTTCAAAGTCCTCACTACATCCAAGGCCTTTGAAGTAATTGAGGAGTCAGTAGCCACTGGCACCACAATAGTTTGATGTGGAAAGCAGACACAACCTTAGGTAGGAACTGTGGACGAATCCTAAGTTCCGCCCTGTCTTCATGGAAGATCAGATAAGGGCTTTTACAAGATAAAGCCCCCAATTCCGACACGCGTCGCGCAGAAGCCAAGGCCAACAAGGTGACCGCCTTCCACGTGAGAAACTTGAGGTCAGTCTCTTGTAGAGGCTCAAACCAAGCAGATTGCAGGAATTGCAACACCACATCAAGATCCCATGGAGCCGTAGGCGCCACAAAGGGAGGCTGAATGTGCAAAACCCCTTTCAAAAAGGTCTGAACCTCAGGAAGAACAGCCAATTGTTTCTGGAAGAAGATGGACAAAGCAGAGATCTGGACCTTGATGGAGCCCAGTCTCAGTCCCATATCCACCCCTGCTTGCAGGAAAAGGAGAAAACGTCCAAGTTGAAACTCCACCGCCGTAAACTTCTTGGCCTGACACCAAGAAACATATTTCTTCCAAATGCGATGGTAATGTTTAGACGTTACCCCATTCCTGGCCTGTATCAGGGTGGGAATGATCTCACTCGGGATACCTTTCTGAGCTAAGATCTGGCGTTCAACCACCATGCCGTCAAACGTAGCCGCCGTAAGTCTTGATAAGCGAACGGCCCCTGCAGAAGCAGATCCTCCCGAAGAGGTAAAGGCCGTGGATCTTCCTGCAGAAGATCCAGCAGATCTGCGTACCAAGCCCTCCTTGGCCAGTCCAGAGCAATGAGGATTGCCAGAACCTTTGTTCTTCTTACGAGCTGAAGAACCTTTGGTATCAGAGGAAGTGGAGGGAACACATACACTGACTTGAACACCCACGGTGTTATCAGTGCGTCCACCGCCACTGCCTGTGGGTCTCTTGACCTGGAATAGTACCTCCGTAGCTTCTTGTTGAGGCGTGAGGCCATCATGTCTATGTGGGGAACCCCCCACCAACCGGATACCTCCTAGAACACCTCCGGATGGAGGCCCCACTCCCCCGGATGGAGATCGTGTCTGCTGAGGAAGTCTGCTTCCCAGTTGTCTATGCCCGGAATGAAGATTGCAGACATCGCCACCGCGTGCCCTTCTGCCCAGATGAGGATTTTTGACACCTCTGACATGGCAGCCCTGCTCTTCGTTCCGCCTCGTCAGTTTATGTAGGCCACCGTGGTCACATTATCCGACTGCACCTGAACAGCCCGATCCTGTAGAAGGTGTGCTGCTTGCAGAAGGGCGTTGTAAACGGCCTGAGTTCCAGGATGTTTATTGGGAGAAGCGACTCTTGATCCGACCATCGTCCCTGAAAGGTTTCCCCCAGAGGGACCGCTCCCCAACCTCTTAGACTTGCATCTGTGGTTAAAAGGATCCAGTCTTGAATTCCGAACCTTCTCACTTCCAGAAGGTGCGGAAGATGCAGCCACCAGAGGAGCGAAATCCTGGCTTTCGGAGACAGGCGTATCCTCTTGTGCATGTGTAGGTGAGAGCCCGACCAATGGTCCAATAGGTCCAGCTGAAAGGGTCGAGCATGAATCCTGCCATACTGCAGAGCCTCGTAGGCAGCAACCATCTTCCCCAGAAGGCGTATGCATTGATGAACAGATACCCGGGTAGGCTTTAGGACCTACCGGACCATTGCTTGAATCACCAACGCTTTCTCCACCGGGAGAAATACCCTCTGCACTTCCGTGTCGAGGATCATTCCCAGGAAAGACAGTCGCCTTGTCGGCTCCAGATGAGACTTTGGAAGGTTTAGAATCCAACCGTGCCTCCTGAGCAGCCGTGTCGTGAGCGCGATGGAATGCAACCACCTCTCCCTGGAAGACGCCTTGATCAGGAGATCGTCCAGATATGGAATTATGTTCACCCCGTTTGCGGAGGAGAACCATCATCTCCGCCATCACCTTGGTGAAGATCCTCTGTGCTGTGGAGAGGCCAAACAGCAGCGCCTGGAACTGATAGTGATCGTCAATCAGCGCAAACCTGAGATATGCTTGATGCGGCGCCCAAATGGGAATGTGATGGTAAGCATCCTTGATGTCCAGGGACACCAGGAACTCCCCCTCCGACAGTCCTGAGATGACAGCTCTCAGAGATTCCATCTTGAATTTGAACTCCTTAAGATAAGGGTTCAAAGATTTAAAGTTTAGAATAGGCCGTACCGAACCATCCGGTTTCGGTACCAAAAAAGGTTCGAATAATAACCCTTGTTCCGCTGCTGAAGTGGAACCGGAACAATGACCTCTGACACCACCAATTTTCTGATGGCCTCCAGAAGAATTGTCCTGTCTGCCAGCAGCGCTGGCAAGCCTGACTTGAAGAAACGGTGAGGCGGGGGATCTTGGAACTCCAGTCTGTACCCTCTGGACACTATATCCAAAACCCAGGGGTCCAGACCCGACGACACCCAGACGTGGCTGAACTGCCGGTGTCTTGCCCCCACCTGACCTTCCTCCAGGCCTAGCTGTCCACCATCATGCGGAGGACTTAGGGGTATCAGAAGCAGGCTTCTGGGTCTGGGAACCTGCGGGAGTGGGTTTCTTTCCTTTGGCACGACCACCTCTGAAGGTGTTCGAAGGCTTATTCTTTCTAGGCCTCGCGGGCCGAAAGGACTGTGACGTCGTAGATGAAAAGGGATTCTTTGTAGTCGGTGCAGCTGAGGGGAGAAAGGAGACTTACCCGCGGTAGCCGTGGCAATCCACGCATCCAGCGCCTCCCCAAAGAGAGCCTGACCTTTGTATGGTAGGCCTTCCACATACTTCCTGGATTCCGCATCCGCAGACCAGTTGCGCAGCCAGAGACCTCAACGATCCGAGACGGACATGGAGGAGATCCCCGCAGCCATGGAACCCAGGTCCTTCATGAAATCCACCAGGAACCCTGCAGAATCCTGAATATTACGTAAAAATAAATCAACGTCACCTTTGTCCAGCGTAGTCGATTCCTCCTGCAGAATGATTGACCACCTGGCAATAGCTTTAGCAATCCAAGCACAGGCTATAGTAGGCCGCAATATAGCCCCTGAAGCCGTGTAAATGGATTTCAGCGTAGCATCCACCTTGCGATCTGCCGGGTCCTTTAACACGGTAGATCACGTGACCGGTAATACCACCTGTTTGGACAGCCTGGAGACAGAGGCGTCGACTATCGGCGGGGACTCCCATCTCTTCCTATCTTCCTCTGGGAAGGGAAAAGCCACCAAGACCCTCTTGGCAATCTGGAATTTCCCATGCCTTTTCAAAGATAGCATTCAATTCTTTGGAAAGGCATGGGAAAGTGAGGGGGGGCTTCTTATGATCTGTGAAGAAGGCCTCCTCCACCTGTTCCGGAGCTGTGTCTGAAATGTGTAAAACATCCCTAACAGCCTCAATCATCAACTGCACCCCCTTGGCCAGTGAAGCTGTCCCCCTCGACACATCCCCGTCACCGTCTGCAGCGTCAGAATCGGTGTCTGTGTCATCCTGCATAATTGTAAGTGCACGTTTGTGAGAATGTACCGCAGGGGACCCTGAGGAGACAGTATCAGACCATACAACCATAGAGGACTGAAGGACTTGAGTGGCATGCTCAGTCCTAGCAACTCTATTAGGAATCTGTGAAATAGTCCCCCTCAGAGAGATTAACCATTCTGGCTCACTAGCTGGGATCTGTGCTAAAACAGTGCAATCCTGATTACATGGAATGGAGTCTTCCTGGGAAGACAAATCCTCTGCAGCATATGAAACAGTGTCCCTAGACATGTTGCACACACACTCAAACACCCCACAAACACACAGGGTATTATGAAGACAGAGTTTCCCCCCAAGAATTGCAGAGAGACCCAGAGATTGGAGCCAACCCACACACAGCGCTATCAAAGGTATAGGGAGTCCCTTACCAGCGCTGGCTGTGTCCCTTAATAGGTGACACAGCCTCCCCCCTTCTACAACCCCCTTGGTACCATACAGACAGCTGGAGATTGCTCTGGAGGGACCTGGTTCCACTTGTAGTAAGTGCAGGCAGAAGAAATGGCACTGAACGCTGCAGGGTCCGCTCTGAGAAGCTCTGCCCCCTCGATGGCGCTGCCTTCCTGCTCACTGATCGATTATACTGGCTGGAAGAGTTGTGCTGGCCTGGATCCGCAGACACCGACAGACTTGCAATGGACAGTGTAGATACCGCTGAGCCATCACGGAGCGCGGGTGAGACCGCGCTCCTTACCCTAAGGCCGCCTGCTTCACACTGTCCCCCCGCTTGCAAGAGGGGACAATGACTCACTCACCACTTCTTCAGCTCCCAGGGGGTGGCGGCCGGCTGCCGGGGTGAGCGTTCCCCTGCGGCGGGGCGCGATTAGACCCCACTGAAGCCAAATGTTCAGTCAGCGGGAGCAGTGGCTCAAGACACCGCTCCCCCCCCCCTCAGTCCCACGCTGCAGGGAGGCTGTCGCCAGCAGCCTCCCTGTAAAATAAAAAACTCTGAAAAGAAAAAATTTAACTTTTTCTAAAGAAGCTCAGTAGAGCTCCCCTAGCTGTGACCGGCTCCTCTGGGCACATTTTCTAAACTGAGTCTGGTAGGAGCGGCATAGAGGGAGGAGCCAGCACACACTATTAAACTCTTAAAGTGCCAATGGCTCCTGGTGAACCCGTCTATACCCCATAGTACTAATATGGACCCCAGCATCCTCTAGGACGTAATAGAAAATAAGAATTTACTTACCGATAATTCTATTTCTCGTAGTCCGTAGTGGATGCTGGGGACTCCGTCAGGACCATGGGGAATAGCGGCTCCGCAGGAGACAGGGCACAAAAGTAAAAGCTTTAGGATCAGGTGGTGTGCACTGGCTCCTCCCCCTATGACCCTCCTCCAAGCCTCAGTTAGGATACTGTGCCCGGACGAGCGTACACAATAAGGAAGGATTTTGAATCCCGGGTAAGACTCATACCAGCCACACCAATCACACTGTACAACCTGTGATCTGAACCCAGTTAACAGCATGATAACAGCGGAGCCTCTGAAAAGATGGCTCACAACAATAATAACCCGATTTTTGTAACAATAACTATGTACAAGTATTGCAGACAATCCGCACTTGGGATGGGCGCCCAGCATCCACTACGGACTACGAGAAATAGAATTATCGGTAAGTAAATTCTTATTTTCTCTGACGTCCTAAGTGGATGCTGGGGACTCCGTCAGGACCATGGGGATTATACCAAAGCTCCCAAACGGGCGGGAGAGTGCGGATGACTCTGTAGCACCGAGTGAGAGAACTCCAGGTCCTCCTCAGCCAGGGTGTGCCCCTGACCAAGTAGCAGCTCGGCAAAGTTGTAAAGCCGAGACCCCTCGGGCAGCCGCCCAAGATGAGCCCACCTTCCTTGTGGAATGGGCATTTACATATTTTGGCTGTGGCAGGCCTGCCACAGAATGTGCAAGCTGAATTGTACTACACATCCAACTAGCAATCGTCTGCTTAGAAGCAAGAGCACCCAGTTTGTTGGGTGCATACAGGATAACAGCAAGTCAGTTTTCCTGACTCCAGCCGTCCTGGAAACCTATATTTTCCAGGGCCCTGACAACATCTAGCAACTTGGAGTCCTCCAAGTCCCTAGTAGCCGCAGGTACCACAATAAGCTGGTTCAGGTGAAACGCTGACACCACCTTAGGGAGAAACTGGGGACGAGTCCGCAGCTCTGCCCTGTCCGAATGGACAATCAGATATGGGCTTTTGTGAGACAAAGCCGCCAATTCTGACACTCGCCTGGCCGAGGCCAGGGCCAACATCATGGTCACTTTCCATGTGAGATATTTCAAATCCACAGATTTGAGCGGTTTAAACCAATGTGATTTGAGGAATCCCAGAACTACGTTGAGATCCCACAGTGCCACTGGAGGCACAAAAGGGGGTTGTAAAAGCAGTACTCCCTTGACAAACTTCTGGACTTCCCAATGGTCTTTCCCAACGGTTCACAATCATGTGGAAGACTTCCCGATGAAGTCCCCACTCTCCCGGGTGGAGGTCGTGCTGAGGAAGTCTGCTTCCCAGTTGTCCACTCCCGGAATGAACACTGCTGACAGTGCTATCACATGATTTTCCGCCCAGCGAAGAATCCTTGCAGTTTCTGCCATTGCCCTCCTGCTTCTTGTGCCGCCCTGTCTGTTTACGTGGGCGACTGCCGTGATGTTGTCCCACTGGATCAATACCGGCTGACCTTGAAGCAGAGGTCTTGCTAAGCTTAGAGCATTGTAAATTGCTCTTAGCTCCAGTATATTTATGTGGAGAGAAGTCTCCAGACCTGATCACACTCCCTGGAAATTTTTTCCTTGTGTGACTGCTCCCCAGCCTTTCAGGCTGGCATCCGTGGTCACCAGGACCCAGTCCTGAATGCCGAATCTGTGGCCCTTTAGTAGATGAGCACTCTGCAGCCACCACAGAAGAGACACCCTTGTCCTTGGAGACAGGGTTATCCGCTGATGCATCTGAAGATGCGATCCGGACCATTTTTCCAGCAGATCCCACTGAAAAGTTCTTGCGTGAAATCTGCCGAATGGAATCGCTTCGTAAGAAGCCACCATTTTTCCCAGGACCCTTGTGCAATGATGCACTGACACTTTTCCTGGTTTTAGGAGGTTCCTGACTAGCTCGGATAACTCCCTGGCTTTCTCCTCCGGGAGAAACACCTTTTTCTGGACTGTGTCCAGAATCATCCCTAGGAACAGCAGACGTGTCGTCGGAGACAGCTGCGATTTTGGAATATTTAGACTCCACCCGTGCTGTCGTAGAACTACTTGAGATAGTGCTACTCCGACCTCCAACTGTTCTCTGGACCTTGCCCTTATCAGGAGATCGTCCAAGTAAGGGATAATTAAGACGCCTTTTCTTTGAAGAAGAATCATCATTTCGGCCATTACCTTGGTAAAGACCCGGGGTGCCGTGGACAATCCAAACGGCAGCGTCTGAAACTGATAGTGACAGTTTTGTACCACGAACCTGAGGTACCCTTGGTGAGAAGGGCAAATTGGGACATGGAGGTAAGCATCCTTGATGTCCAGGGACACCATATAGTCCCCTTCTTCCTGGTTCGCTATCACTGCTCTGAGTGACTCCATCTTGATTTGAACCTTTGTATGTAAGTGTTCAAATATTTAAGATTTAGAATAGGTCTCACCGAGCCGTCTGGCTTCAGTACCACAATATAGTGTGGAATAATACCCCTTTCCTTGTTGTAGGAGGGGTACTTTGATTATCACCTGCTGGGAATACAGCTTGTGAATTGTTTCCAATACTGCCTCCCTGTCGGAGGGAGACGTTGGTAAAGCAGACTTCAGGAACCTGCGAGGGGGAGACGTCTCGAATTTCCAATCTGTACCCCTGGGATACTACTTGTAGGATCCAGGGGTCCACTTGCGAGTGAGCCCACTGCGCGCTGAAACTCTTGAGACGACCCCCCACCGCACCTGAGTCCGCTTGTACGGCCCCAGCGTCATGCTGAGGACTTGGCAAAAGCGGTGGAGGGCTTCTGTTCCTGGGAATAGGCTGCCTGCTGCAGTCTTCTTCCCTTTCCTCTATCCCTGGGCAGATATGACTGGCCTTTTGCCTGCTTGCCCTTATGGGGACGAAAGGACTGAGGCTGAAAAGACGGTGTCTTTTTCTGCTGAGATGTGACTTGGGGTAAAAAAGGTGGATTTTCCAGCTGTTGCCGTGGCCACCAGGTCCGATGGACCGACCCCAAATAACTCCTCCCCTTTATACGGCAATACTTCCATGTGCCGTTTGGAATTTGCATCACCTGACCACTGTCGTGTCCATAAACATCTTCTGGCAGATATGGACATCGCATCTACTCTTGATGCCAGAGTGCAAATATCCCTCTGTGCATCTCGCATATATAGAAATGCATCCTTTAAATGCTCTATAGTCAATAAAATACTGTCCCTGTCAAGGGTATCAATATTTTCAGTCAGGGAATCCGACCAAGCCACCCCAGCGCTGCACATCCAGACTGAGGCGATCGCTGGTCGCAGTATAACACCAGTATGTGTGTATATACTTTTTTAGGATATTTTCCAGCCTCCTATCAGCTGGCTCCTTGAGGGCGGCCGTATCTGGAGACGGTAACGCCACTTGTTTTGATAAGCGTGTGAGCGCCTTATCCACCCTAAGGGGTGTTTCCCAACGCGCCCTAACTTCTGGCGGGAAAGGGTATAACGCCAATAATTTTCTATCGGGGGAAACCCACGCATCATCACACACTTCATTTAATTTATCTGATTCAGGAAAAACTACAGGTAGTTTTTTCACACCCCACATAATACCCTCTTTTGTGGTACTTGTAGTATCAGAAATATGTAACACCTCCTTCATTGCCCTTAACATGTAACGTGTGGCCCAAATGGAAAATACGTTTGTTTCTTCACCGTCGACACTGGAGTCAGTGTCCGTGTCTGTGTCGACCGACTGAGGTAAATGGGCGTTTTAAAGCCCCTGACGGTGTTTGAGACGCCTGGACAGGTACTAATTGGTTTGCCGGCCGTCTCATGTCGTCAACCGACCTTGCAGCGTGTTGACATTATCACGTAATTCCCTAAATAAGCCATCCATTCCGGTGTCGACTCCCTAGAGAGTGACATCACCATTACAGGCAATTGCTCCGCCTCCTCACCAACATCGTCCTCATACATGTCGACACACACGTACCGACACACAGCACACACACAGGGAATGCTCTGATAGAGGACAGGACCCCACTAGCCCTTTGGGGAGACAGAGGGAAAGTTTGCCAGCACACACCAAAACGCTATATTATACAGGGACAACCTTATATAAGTGTTTTCCCTTATAGCATCTTAATATATAATAATATCGCCAAATAAGTGCCCCCCCTCTCTGTTTTAATCCTGTTTCTGTAGTGCAGTGCAGGGGAGAGCCTGGGAGCCTTCCTAGCAGCGGAGCTGTGTAGGAAAATGGCGCTGTGTGCTGAGGAGAATAGGCCCCGCCCCCTTTTCGGCGGGCTTCTTCTCCCGTTTTTCTGACAACCTGGCAGGGGTTAAATACATCCATATAGCCCCAGGGGCTATATGTGATGTATTTTTAGCCAGCATAGGTACTTTCATTGCTGCCCAGGGCGACCCCCCAAGCGCCCTGCACCCTCAGTGACCGTTGGTGTGAAGTGTGCTGAGAGCAATGGCGCACAGCTGCAGTGCTGTGCGCTACCTCATGAAGACTGAGAAGTCTTCAGCCGCCGATTTCTGGACCTCTTCTCTCTTCAGCATCTGCAAGGGGGTCGGCGGCGCGGCTCCGGTGACCCATCCAGGCTGTACCTGTGATCGTCCCTCTGGAGCTAGTGTCCAGTAGCCTAAGAAGCCAATCCATCCTGCACGCAGGTGAGTTGACTTCTTCTCCCCTAAGTCCCTCGTTGCAGTGAGCCTGTTGCCAGCAGGACTCACTGAAAATAAAAAACCTAACAAAACTTTTACTCTAAGCAGCTCTTTAGGAGAGCCACCTAGATTGCACCCTTCTCGGCCGGGCACAAAAACCTAACTGAGGCTTGGAGGAGGGTCATAGGGGGAGGAGCCAGTGCACACCACCTGATCCTAAAGCTTTTACTTTTGTGCCCTGTCTCCTGCGGAGCCGCTATTCCCCATGGTCCTGACGGAGTCCCCAGCATCCACTTAGGACGTCAGAGAAATATAGTTTATACATGAGTGGTATAAACAACAATATAATTTTAGAATGTGAACCAAGATGATGAGATTCCGTCACTGGATGATATATATTGTTTATATGGATAATGTAGGACTAGAGTACTAGGACAATAAAGCCACATAAATGGGTATAGAGTAAAACAAAGATAAAATGTCATTTTGGCACCCATATTTTATATATAAATATATATTACATATATTTTAATTTTCCGTCCAGGTGTAAATATAAATCACATCTGTGGCAGAGGCTCTGCTATATGTAAAGTAAAGTCATTGCATCAACATCCATTAGATAGCGTGTGGAGTGGCTGTTATCAGTGAGATAGGTCCTAGCCCGTCTGAGGATGCGCATGGAGGGTAATGAGACTTGGCTTTTCCCTCTTGCAGGGTACAGTTTCAGCTACACCTCATGGAAAGTGGAGGGGTTGGGCCGTGCCGTGAAGGGAGGTCATGGGTAGGGGGTTGGGTCCAAGGTGGGAAGACAGATGGTACGAAGGGAGAACTGAGGGGGAGAGGGGAGAACAGCCAGGAGTAATAAGCCACTTAGTGATTGAAGCTAGATGCAGGGGGAAAGAGGCCCAGGAGGCAGACGGAAAAGGGCTGTGGGGAGGGATGAAGTAGAGCAGCCGGAAAGGGGATTATCTCCATCCAGAGACTACAGACACCCTGCTCATGGTAACCCTAGACAACCCAGTACACTGACTGACGCCACCCAAATGTTTGGTTGGGGGCGGGGCGCAAGGTGCTCCCTCGCACACCGCCATTACGAAACCTATGTGTATGCTCCAATATGAAAACTCCTGATGGTGGATAACAGTGTGTACACAGAAAGTATCCTTTGCCTAGGTCAGAGGTTCCTAAATACTGGGGAAGATGTACGGAATCTCAATATGGAGTAGTGGTATCAGTGCACGTTATGTGCACGGATACAGTTTCTCCCCCATGTATTACAGCAGTGATGCGTGCTGAACGACAGGGGCGCCCTGTCTATATCAGCGCTCCTATGTACAAGATAGCACAACGATATGCGCGGACGATATATGAACAGTCAGTGCCACTGACGTTCCGTCACCTGCATCTATCGATTTTGACAGCTGCCGTTGTTGTTGCCCATACACCACAGCCAGGGACAACTCTGTCCCTGGCTACATATGAGATCTTGCAAGTGTAGAGAGATGTCGCACATACGCACTGGTGCCGGCCAGGAAAAAGACACAGCACTCTAGCAGCTATCGCCGACAAGGAAGGGGGGGGGGCACTTCGGCATCCGTGATGTTAATACATCTCGGGGCTGCTGCTGCCTCACCTCGGTAATGAGGCGAGGCAAGTAGCATTATACCCGTTATACCCATTATACTCTTATAGTGTGGGTATAATACAACCACCCCACAGTCCTCGAGGCAACCTAACGATCCAAGTATATCCGTGGCTCAGCACAGATAGTTAAATCAATTTGACTAAGGTACTAATTAAGTCACCTGTGGCCAAGCATGGATATACTTAAAACCTGGACCGTTAGGTTGATTTGAGTACCGCGTTTGGGAACAACTGGCCTAGGTAAAAAAAGACAACTGAACAACATGGTAGGGTAAGGAGTGTTAGGACTTCTGCTTTCCCCTGTTTGTTTCAAAGACCGTGACCAGGGTATTAAAGAGTCAATGACACTCATTGGTGGTAGAAAGAATGTCAAGTTGTGCAAGGTGGCTTCTGCTTTCCAACGTTATGTCAGCAGATATTGAACATTTTATAGATTAAAACTGGAGAAATGGCTGGTAACAAATTAGTCACATATCAATGCTAGGCAGAACAAAGTGCTATTTACTACATGCTGCCAAACTTGTGTTTAGCATAAAATAGTACTGTTGTATTAGAAGTGAGTGGGTACTCGAACAATCTACATCTTGAAAACTTGCTACGACACCTCCCCTCAGTTTATGATGACCATACCTACTGCAATATCTGGGGTACCAATATCACAGTGTGTGGTCCCAAGACGCCCCCCATGCCTGAAAATAAACTTACAAAAGCTTTGGTAGATGAGGTTGAATGCTGACCCCCATCTGTCAGTTTATGCTGTTATTTTCCGACTACACCTCTGACACCAGGAGAGGCACGGTTGCTGGCTCAAGTATACAATGTCCAGATTGTATCCAATTTGGTCACTAATTTGTGTTACCTAATTGGAAAATGATCCTAATGCTTACGTCAATAAATCATACCGTGTGGGTCCGACTTATAAAAACACAATCATAGAGAAAAAGTCCAGAACTAAAGCCCTTAACCTGCATGTAATCAGTTATATAGAGTTATGTCATAAATAACTTCATAAGCAGATCGGTACAGAGATCAAAGGGTAAATATTATGATTGCTAATCAGTGCCATAACAAAGCAGCTATCTCTCATTGAGGTCTGTACCTACTTGTTAATGACATTGTCAAAAAGATCTGTGACATAACTGTATAAAACAAATACATAACTTTGAAAACTTCTTTGAATTAAATAAGTAGAGGTTCTAGGAGTGTAACTTACTGTACTTGGATCTGGGTATTTAACATGTTCCTGAAATGTAGTTTTGAAAAAAAATCTAACATTAAAAGCACACACAGATTTAAGGCCTAATTGCTATCAGTTATTAATGCACATAAACTAAAAAATGTGAGGAAACTGCATTAAAAATATTGAATATTAGCTTCCATAAATAGGATTACCTACATGTAGACATAAAAAGGTGAATGTAAGGATGAAACTGTTGATAATTAACAAAGTATCTAAAAGAAGTTAGATGTGGTTAGTTATATCCATATTAACCCCCACACCACCACTACCCTATCATAGACCTATGTCTTACATTTATCATAATTAATCCCTCCCATACGTATTCCTAATAATTAATCCCTCCAATACGAATTCCTATTGACCCTACCTCAGCAACCTGCCATCATATCATTTAACGTCATCAACCCAATTCTCCACTGTTAATTTATACCAGTGTTGGCTGTCAGAGCATAAAGCTCAGTACAGAGCTGTGAACACTGAGCCTCCTCCTCCTCCAAACCTCGTGTCACACAGCAGCACCTGTCAGAGAAGGACCAATGTTCCGGTATGCATAGGGAATAATGGGGGTAATTCTGAGTTGATCGCAGCAGGAACTTTGTTAGCAGTTGGGCAAAACCATGGCCCTCATTCCGAGTTGTTCGCTCGTTGCCGATTTTCGCTATGCTGCGATTTGTTGCTAAATGCGCAAGGCACACAGGGCGCATGCGCTTAGTTATTTAACTAAAAACTTAGTAGATTTGCTGTGGATTCTGCAGCGCTTTTCAGTCGCACTGCTGATCGGTAAATGATTGACAGGAAAGGGGCGTTTCTGGGTAGTGACAGAGCATTTTCCGGGAGTGTGCTAAAAAACGCAGGCGTGTCAGGGAAAAACGCGGGAGTGACTGGAGAAACGGGGGAGTGGCTGACCGAACGCAGGGCGTCTGTGACGTCAAACCAGGAACTAAACGGACTGAGCTGAGAGTAGGTCTGGAGCTACTCAGAAACTGCAAAGAACTATTTAGTCGCAATTCTGCTAATCTTTCGTTCGCTATTCTGCTAAACTAAGATACACTCCCAGAGGGCGGCGGCCTAGCGTGTGCAATGCTGCTAAAATCTGCTAGCGAGCGAACAACTCGGAATGAGGGCCCATGTGCACTGCAGGAGAGGCAGATATAACATGTGCAGAGAGAGTTAGATTTGGGTGGGTTATTTTATTTCTGTGCAGGGTAATACTGGCTGCTTTATTTTTACACTGCAATTTAGATTGCAGATTGAACACACCACACCCAAATCTAACTCTCTCTGCACATGTTATATCTGCCTCCCCTGCACTACACATGGTTTTGCCCAACTGCTAACAAAGTTCCTGCTGCGATCAACTCAGAATTACCCCCTATAGCTCCCCGGGAGATCAATTCCATGGTGACAACGTACCTGGAGTTTGTGGAGCCCTATTTTAAGATGTTGATAACTATGTTAAATCTGTAGGGAAAATTAAGCAACTGTATCCAGAAAGCAAATGTGTGTCATATACAGGGAACCAAATGTAAACCACACTGAATGATCGCAAAACGAGATGACCTATAAACACAGAAGGAAGCCAGGAAGATAAACAGTGTACTTTGTAAAAGTTGTAGGAGGACATGTACATGCCAATAAATCAAAGTAATCAGAAGACATATTCACCTTATGTGATTCTGAAACACAGACCACTCTGCTCAATGCTAATAACTGGGATCTTTCCTAAAGTCTCCAAATGCACACAGAAATGATGATTCAAAAGCTGCACATCAAGTATGTAGCGGAATCATCCTTCACTGGGTAAGTTTACATCTAGAGTCAAGACAGTAGTTCCCAAACTTTTTTTGTAGTGTATTATATTTTCTGTTACAAATATATAAAAAAATGGCTTCTATAATTGTGCTCTCCCAAATCTGAAGCTTATTTAAAAAGCACAAAAAAAAGATCTAATTTGTGCATGTGGGAGCAATAGAAGGCCCACAACTACACATAGCCATCATTCAGTATGGAGTACCCTGATTCATGTATTCCTAGCAAGCAATGCATAATGTTGTACCCCTGAAGACGCTTTTGTAAAGTAAAATGGTACTATATTCAGAAATACTGTGCCATAGATAGCTACAAGGCGCAGGAAAATGCTACTTTCAGCATAGAAACAAGAAAATAGGATTTTAATTACCTACCGGTAAATCCTTTTCTCGTAGTCCATAAGGGATATTGGGGAGACTTAGTACGATGGGGTATAGACGGGGTCCAAAGGTGCCGATGCACTTTAAATTTCTTCACTGGGTGTGCTGGCTCCTCCCCTCTATGCCCCCTCCCACAGGGAGTTATAGGTCAAACAGTGCCCGAAGGAGAAAGGACATACTTGAGAGAAGGAACATAACAATAAGTAGTGACAGGACACCACGAACATAAAACAACCAGCAACGGCTGGAAACAACAAACAGCAACAGCTGAACAGGTAACCACACAAGAGAACCTGGAGAAAAGTCAACGCACTGAGGCGGGCGCCCAATATCCCTTATTGACTATGAGAAAAGAAGGATTTACTGGTAGGTAATTCAAATCCTATTTTCTCTAGCATCCATAAGGGATATTGGGGAGACTTAGTACGATGGGGACGTCCCAAAGCTTCCAGAACGGGCGGGAATGTGCAGAGACTGCTGCAGCACCGCCTGCCCAAACTGGGCATCCTCTTTGGCCAGGGTATCAAACGTGTAGAATTTCACAAAAGTGTTCTTCCCCGACCAGGTAGCAGCTCGGCATAGTTGCAACACAGAGACTCCACGGGCAGCCGCCCAGGAAGAGCCCACTGATCTAGTAGAGTGGGCCTTCAGAGATTTAGGAACAGGTAAGGCTGCCGACACATGGCCTGTTGGATAGTAAGTTTAAGCCAACAAGCAATGGACTGCTTCGAAGCAGGACAACCCTTTTTCTGCGCATCATAGAGCACGAAAAAGGAATCCATCTTTTTGATCCGAGCCGTTGGCTTGACACAGATCTTCAAGGCTCGCACCGCATCCAATGCCTCCGGAGGAGCAGAAGCGCCAGAACTTGATGGAATCACAATAGGTTGATTCAATTGGAACGCAGAGACAACCTTTGGCAGGAACTGGTGCCTAGTTCTGAGCTCCACTCTGTCCTCGTAAAAGACCAAGTATGGATTTTTACACGATAAGACCCCCAATTCTGACACACGTATAGCAGAAGCAAGGCCAGTAACATCACCATCTTCCATGTGAGGTACTTGTCTTCTACCATCATCAGAGGTTCAAACCAGGATGACTGTAGAAATTCCAACACTATATTCAAATCCCAGGGTGCCATGGGAGGCACAAAAGGAGGTTTGATGTGAAGTACTCCTTGCAAGAAGGTCTGCACTTCTGGCAATACTGCGAATTTCTTCTGGAAGAGAATTGAGAGGGAGAAAATCTGGACCTTAATGGAACCCATGCGTAAGCCCTTATCCACACTTGCTTGCAGAAAACGGAGGAAACGTCCCAAGTGGAACTCCGCAGGCGGATATGAGCGTTCCTTGCACCAAGAGGCATATTTCCTCCAGATATGATGATAGTGTTTTGCAGTCACAGGTTTCCTGGCCTGAACCATGGTAGCAATGACTCTTTTGGAAAGGCCCTAGTGAGCTAGGATGTTCCGCTCAACCTCCATGTTGTCAAACAAAGTTGCCATAAGTCCGGATAGACAAACGGTCCTTGTTGAAGATCTCTTCTTAGTAGTAGAGGCCAAGGGTCTTCGACGGACATGATCCACGTACCATGCCCTCCTAGGCCAATCCGGGGCAATGAGAATTGCCTGGATTCCTTGATTTCTGATCCGCTTGAGCACCCTTGGGAGCAACGGAATCGGAGGAAACAGGTAGACCAGCCGGTAAGGCCAAGGCGGCATTAGTGCATCCACTACCCTCGCCTGAGGGTCCCTGGTTCATCAGCAATACCAGTGAAGCTTCTTTTTGAGTCGAGAAGCCATCATGTCTATTTGTGGACAGCCCCACCAGTTGATGATCTGCTGAAACACCTGATGGTGGAGCCCCCACTCACCCGGGTGGAGAGCGTGACGACTCAGGAAGTCCGCTTCCCAGTTGTCCACTCCCGGAATGAAGATTGCTGACATTGCTCTTGCATTTCTTTCCGCCCAGAGGAGTATCTTTGACACCTCTCGCATGCAGGCTCTGCTTTTTGTCCTCCTTGTCGATTAATTTACGCCACTGCTGTGACGTTGTCCGACTGTATTTGGATCGTGTGATCCTTGAGTAGAGGAGAGGCCTGAAGCAAAGCATTCTAGACCGCCTGAAGTTCCAGAATGTTGATCGGAAAGAGAGCTTAGTGGGCTGACCACCTGCCCTAGAACTGAGCCCCTTGGGTGACAGTTCCCTATCCTCTCAGATTCGAATCCATCGTGAGGAGAATCCAATCCTGAAACTCCGGCATTCCAGGAGATTGGACGACTGCAACCACCACAGGAGGGAAATCCTGGCCTGAGGTGACAGCCGTATCATCCGGTGCATCTGTAGATGTGATCCGGACCACTTGCTCAGGAGATCCAATTGAAATGTTCTGGCATGGAACCTCCCATATTGGATCGCCTCGTATGAGGCAACCATCTTCCCCAACAATCTTATGCAAAGATTTATAGATACTCGAGCAGGTCAGAGTACCATGCGGACAATCTCCTGAAGTGTTCTCGCCTTGTCCTCCGGGAGGAACACCTTCTGGGCCACAGTATCCAGTAACATCCCCAGGAACAGGAGCCACTTTGTTGGCTCCAGGTGGGACTTCTGTAAATTGAGAATCCACCCATGGTGTGACAGAAGTTGGATAGTGCGGTTGATATGGAGCAATAAAAGCTCCATGGATCTTGCTTTTATCATCGTCCAGGTAAGGCACAACATTGACCTCCGGACCCAAGGCTGGAACATCATCTCCGCCATTACCTTTGTGAATACAGTTGGAGCTGTGGACAGGCTGAAGGGTAGTGCCTGGAACTGGTAGTGATCGTGCACTAGGGTAAAGATAAGCCTGATGAGGTGGCCAAATTGGAATATGAAGGTAGGTGTCCTTGATATCTAGGGAAACCATGAATTCCTGTTCTTCCACGCCCGCAATCACTGCTCTTAAGGATTCCATATTGAACTTGAAAACCCTGAGATAAGGGTTCACGGACTTTAGATTCAAAATGGGTCTTACCGAAACGTCCGGCTTCGGTACCACAAACAGGTTGGAGTAATAACCCTTTCCCCGTTGTTGTATTGGTACTGGAACAATGACATGGGACTGGACCAACTTTTGGATGGCCTGTTGCAACAGAACTTGCGTATCCTCCAAAACTGGTAAGCTTGATTTGAAAAATCGTTGGGGAGAAGCACCGTCGAACCCTGAGAAATGAGCCCTGAGAAATGAGGTCCCTTACCCAGGTATCCTGGCAGGAACTTTACCAGATGCGGCTGAAGTGACGCAGTCGAGCTCCCACGTCGAGATCCCCTCGGGGTAGGCACCGTCATGCTGATGACTTCGTGGAAGCAGAACTGGTGCTCTGTTCCTGAGAACTGGTGTTCGCAGGTCTTCTTGTCTTCTGGTGACTCTAGCCGCATTGGAGGCACCTCTGGCCCTAGATCGAAATCTGTTAGACCAAAAGGACTGAACAGATGGCCCCGGGTAGGAACGCCCAGCCGGCGGGGCCCCGGAGGGGAGAAACGTGGATTTCCCAGCAGTAACTTTAGAAATCCACTTATACAACTCAACCCCAAAGGGCCATTCCCCAGAAAAGGGGAGAGCTTCCACACTGCGTTTGGACTCTGCGTCCGCTATCCATTGACGCAACCACAAGGCCCTGCGTGCCGACACTGCCATGGCAAAGGTCCTGGCATTAATATTGCCCATCTCCTTGAGCGAGTCACACAGGACGCGTGCAGTATCCTGAATGTGCTTCAGGAAAGTCACCGTAGTGACCAGAGGCATATCCCCGGGGACGCCATCCTAAATTTGAGAATCCCAAGTGTGAATGGCATGAGTCATCCAGCAACCCGCTATGACCGGCCTTTGCGATACACCAGCTGCTGTGTAGATAGACTTTAGTGTAGTCTCTATTTTTCTGTCCCCAGGGTCCTTTATGGTAAAGGAGCCCGGGCAGGCAGCACCGCCTTTTTTGACAGTCAAGGGACTAATACGTCAACCCCCGGGGGTTCTTCCCAGAATTTCCTACTTTCAGGAGCAAATGGGAAAGTGTGCAATAATCTTTTTGACACTTGGTATTTTTTGTCTGGATTTTTCCAGGCTAACTTAAACAGGTCATCTAACTCTGCAGAATCACGCAAAGTGACATTAGGCTTGTTCTGTGTAAAGAAAAACGACTGCTGTGACGCAGCATCCTCCTGGAGGGAGTTTTAACACGTCCCATATAGCCAGAATGAGGGGTTCAATACACTGAGCAGAAGTGGAATCCCCACTAATGGGATCCAAGTCCTTCCTATCATCCTGTACATTCTCATCTGAATTGGAAAGTACAGCAGATAAACCATGCTTTTGTGGTCCTGAGTGAGAGAGGGGGGGCTGTGTAACATCTGCCCTGGCAGCTAAGTCTGCAACAGCCTGTTGTAGTAGCTGAGTTTTTTGAACATTAGCAGTGAGTTGTGATGACATCAGACATCAAATTTTAAAGGGCCCCTAGCCAGGAAGGCTATTGACCCTCCCCCTGAGTTGTGAAGATTGGCTGCATTGTTCACATGAAAAAGAATTAGATGATAAGGGAGAGAATCTGGTGTGGCATATACTGCATAGTTTGTGTTTACCCATGTTCACAGTAAATCACAATGACATACACACAGACAGTAATACTTATCAAGCCTGCCCTTACTGTATGTGAGAGGAAGATATAGAGAGAGAGGAGACCAGCACACCCCAGTGAGGCGGTCAGCTTATTATATCACAGTGAAAACTTATGGATTTCTGTCCTGCATAGGACACAGATTGTGTACAATAGCGGCTCTCCCCCTTTGCTACACCCTGTACCAGTTTTCCAGCGTGCCTTGAGTGTCAGGAGGAGCTGTGTGAGCCTGCTGCTGTAGTAAGCAGAGGAAGGCGCCAAAAACGAGATTTATGGTAAGAACTTACCATTGTTAAATCTCTTTCGGCGAGGTACACTGGGCTCCACAGGGAATGACATTGGGGTGTAAAGTAGGATCTTGATCCGAGGCACAAACAGACTCAAAGTTTTGACTGTTTCCAGAGTGCCTAGCGCTGCCTGCTCTATAACCCCGCCTCTTGCAGGGGAGATCAGTTTTCGTTAACCAGTCCAATGCAGTAGCAGGCAAAAGAGACGACAACTGTTAGTAGCCACAAACACCACATTCTCACGACAGGAGAAAGTGTCAGCGGCTAATACCATACCAACCCAAAGAAGCTAAGTGTGTCAGGGTGGGCGCCCTGTGGAGCCCAGTGTACCTCGCAGAAAGAGATTTAACAACGGTAAGTTCTTACCATAAATCTCATTTTCTGCTGTGGGGTACACTGGGCTCCACAGTGAATGACATTGGGGATGTCCTAAAGCAGTTCTTTATGGAAGGGGACGCACTGTAGCGGGCACAAGAACCTGGCGTCCAAAGGAAGCATCCTGGGAGGCGGATGTATAGAGGGCCGCCCAAGAAGGTCCAACAGACCGAGTAGTATGGGCCTTAATAGTAGCAGGAGCTGGGCGACCAGCCTGTACATAAGCATGTGCAATCACCATTCTAATCCATCTGGCCTAGGTCTGCTTGTGAGCAGGCCAGCCACATTTGTGAAAACCAAACAGTACAAAGAGAGAATCAGACTTCCTGATAGGAGCTGTCCTCTTCACATAGATACGGAGAGCCCATACCACATCCAAAGACCGCTCTTTGGAAGACAATTCAGGAGAGGCAAAGGCCGGAACCACAATCTCCTGATTAAGGTGGAAAGAAGACACCACTTTAGGTAGATACTCGGGACGTGTTCTAAGAACCGCCCGGTCACGGTGAAAAATCAGATATGGTGACTTACAGGACAAAGCACCCAAATCCGACACTCGTCTGGCAGAGGCAATAGCCAGCAGAAACAAGACCTTAAGAGAAAGCCATTTAAGGTCTGCCGTTTCAAGAGGCTCAAACGGAGACCCTTGCAACGCCTCCAGAACCACCGACAGATCCCAAGGAGCCACCGGCGGGACGCAAGGAGGCTGAATCCGCAACACACCCTGAGTGAACGTATGAACATCACGTAAAGCTGCAATTTTTCTCTGGAACCAAACCGACAAGGCAGAAATATAAACCTTGATGGAGGCCAGACGAAGGCCCAAGTCCAGGCCCTGTTGTAGAAAGGCCAAAAGTTTGGCCGTACTAAACTTGTAATTGTCATGATTGTTAGATGCGCACCAAGCAAAGTAAGAATTTCAGACCCTATGATAAATCTGAGCAGAAGTCGGTTTCCGGGCCTTCAACATGGTTTGAATGACCGCCTCAGAAAATCCTTTGGTCCTTAAGACGGAAGCTTCAAGAGCCACGCCGTCAAAGCCAATCGGGCTAAACCCTGATATACACAGGGGCCCTGAACGAGGAGATCTGGGCGCTACGGAAGTAGAGGGGGACGCTCTATTGAGAGACCTTGAAGGTCTGAGAACCTATGCCGTCTGGGCCACGCTGGAGCGATCAGAAGTAGGATTCCTCCTTTTTGCTTGAACTTCCTTATTACTCTGGGCAAGAGTGACACCGGAGGGAACATGTATGGCAGCCGAAAGTTCCATGGTATTGCCAGTGCGTACACGAACGCTGCTTGAGGATCTCTTGTCCTTGCTCCGAAGACCGGAACCTTGTGATTGTGTCAAGATGCCATCAAGTCCACATCTGGAAGGCTACACTTGTCCACGAGGAGTTGAAACACATCTGGATGGAGGCTCCATTCTCCGTTGTGTACGTCCTGACGACTGAGAAAGTCCGCTTCCCAGTTTAGGACCCCGGAATGAACACTGCCGATATGGCTTGCAGATGGCGTTCCGCCCACTGAAGAATCCATGATACTTCCCTCATTGTCATGCGGCTTCGAGTGTCGCCTTGATGATTGATGTACATAACTGTGGTGGCGTTGTCAGACTGTACTTGAACAGGTCTGTTCTGTATTAAATGCTGGGCCAAGTTCAATGAGTTGAACACTGCCTGCAATTCCAGAATGTTTATCGGGAGGAGAAACTCCTCCTTGGTCCACCGAACCTGAAGGGAGTGTTGCCCAACCTCTCAGACTGGCATCCGGCATCAGAAGGACCCAGTTGGAGATCCAGAAGGGACGACCCCTGCTCAATCGTTGGTCCTGACGGTAGTTACAGGTAGAGCTGAGGATAACACCAGCCGCGCCATCTGCGAATCCACTGGCGGAGGTGTTTCCCAATTTATACTTAGCTCCGCAGCGAGGGGGTAGCGAGCCAGCATCTTCTTGTGAGCTGTAAATTTCTTTCCTGGATTTCCCCAGGACTCATGACGTATGTCAACTAAATGGTCAGAGTGAGGTAAAACTTGTTTAGCCACTTTCTGACGTTTAAACCTGTCCGGTTTCTTAGGGGCAGCATCAGGCTCCGGGTCATCATCAACTTGAAGAATGAGCCTGATAGCCTCCAACAAGTCAGGAACATCCACCTGTGAAACAGCTTCCCCATCAGAAGCATCGGGATCAGAATCGGTGGGGTCAGTATAAACGCCATCCTCATCAGACGAGGTGTCTGGGATGTTGGTGGATTGTGAGGAAGTAATTGCCTGCTTAGAGGATCCCTTGGTCTTAGGCAGGCGAGGGTTAAACTTCTGAGTAGTCAGTGATTGGTTCAATTGCTGTAACTAATTAAACAGTTGATTTGCCCACGGCGGGTTAACCGCGGGGACCATAAGCGGTTGTACAGGCACAGGAAGTCCCATAGGGGGCGTTAGTCTAGTTACCAGCGTATTCAATAGGGTGGAGAAGGTAGCCCAAGGTGGGTCATTTTGAACCCCCATTGCTACAGTCCCACTGGGGGGTAAGGAACCCCCAGAACCTGAACCCTCAGCTGCTATGTTATCCCCCAAATGTGTCTGCAGCGTCAACACCACGCAATGTGGGATCAGCCCCAGCACCGTTGCCCTTTGTAGCTGACATAATCAAAAGCTCAATGCAAGGCAACACAGTACAATATCAGCAGCACAATACCTGACAAGAACCCTCTGTGCAGTGTATTTCAGCACAAACAGGGAATTCTAGAGATATATGGTGACTAGAAATCACAGAGAAAAATACACACTGAGTAGATCCTGTGAACTACATATATTAATGATAAACCTTACGCACTTAGCTCCCTTATGTTATAGAATATAGGGATAGCAATCTGAGAGAGATACACGAAATGGAGGTCACACAGCAGCTATATGCACACACACATTGTACAATGCAGAAAATAGGATTTTAATACCTACCGGTAAATCCTTTTCTCTTAGTCTGTAGAGGATGCTGGGGTCAAATCAAGAACCATGGGGTATAGACGGGATCCACAGGAGACATGGGCACTTTAAGACTTTCAAAGGGGTGCAAACTGGCTCTTCCCTCTATGCCCCTCCTCCAGACTCCAGTTATAGGAACTGTGCCCAGGGAGACGGACATTTCGAGGAAAAGGATTTATTGTTAAAACTAAGGTGAGATACATACCAGCTCCCACTTCTAGCACGCCGTACAACATGGCATTTAACACAACGCAAGTCAACGGTATGAATAACATCAGCAACAGGCTGACTATAAACGTAACACAACATGTTTGTAATCACAACTAATAACTGCAGAAACAGTACGCACTGGGACGGGCGCCCAGCATCCTCTACGGACTAAGAGAGAAGGATTTACCGGTAGGTATTAAAATCCTATTTTCTCATATGTCCTAGAGGATGCTGAGGTCACATCAAGAGCCATGGGGTTTATACCAAAACTCTAAAACGGGCGGGAGAGTGCGGATGACTCTGCAGCACCGATTGACCAAACATGAGGTCCTCATTAGCCAGGGTATCAAACTTGTAGAACTTTGCAGAGGTGTTTGAACCCGACCAAGTAGCTGCTCGGCAAAGTTGTAATGCCGAGACCCCACGGGCAGCCGCCCAGGACGAGCCCACCTTCCTAGGTAGAATGGACCTTCACCAATTTCGGTAACGGCAATCCAGCCGTAGAATGAGCCTGCTGAATCGTATGACAGATCCAGCGCGCAATAGTCTGCTTGGAAGCAGGAGCCCCAATTTTATTGTGAGCATACAAGACAAACAGAGCCTCTGTTTTCATAAACGGAGCCGTTCTGGCGACATAAATTTTCAAAGCTCTTACTACATCGAGAAGCTTCGATTCCAGCAAGGCGTCAGTAGCCACTGGCACCACAATAGGTTGGTTCAAGTGGAACGATGAAACCACTTTCGGCAGAAACTGCTGACGAGTCCTCAAGTCTGCTCTATCTTCATGGAAGATCAAATAAGGGCTCTTGTGAGACAAGGCCGCCAATTCAGGCACCCGCCTTGCGGATGCCAAGGCCAACATCATGACCACTTTCCAAGTAAGGAATTTCAACTCTACCTCCTGTAAAGGTTCAAACCAGTGAGATTTTGAAGGAACTGCAACACCACGTTAAGATCCCATGGTGCCACAGGGGGCACAAAGGGAGGTTGGATGTGCAATACGCCGTTCACGAAGGTCTGAACTTCTGGAAGGGAGGCCAATTGTTTTTGGAGTAAAACCGATAAAGCCGAAATTTGAACTTTAATTGAGCCCAACTTTAGGCCCGCATCCACACCGGCTTGTAGAAAATGGAGAAAACGTCCTAACTGAAATTCTTCCGTAGGAGCTTTCTTGGATTCACACCAAGACACGTATTTTCTCCAAATACGGTGGTAATGTTTACACGTTACTCCTTTCCTGGCCTGAATAAGAGTGGGGATGACTTCCTTGGGAATACCCTTTCGGGCTAGGATCCTGCATTCAACCTCCAAGCCGTCAAATTAAGTTGCGGTAAGTCTTGGAACACGCACGGCCCCTGCTGTAACAGATCCTCCCTTAGAGGAAGCGGCCAGGGATCTCCTATGAGTAATTCCTGAAGATCTGGATACCAAGCCCTCCTTGGCCAATCTGGAACAATGAGGATCGCTTGAACCTTTGTTCTTCTTATGATCTTTATCACTTTTGGAATGAGTGGAAGCGGAGGAAACACGTACACCGACCGAAACACCCACGGTGTCACTAGGGCGTCCACTGCTATTGCTTGAGGGTCTCTCGAAGTTTCTTGTTGAGGCGAGACGCCATCATGTCTATTTGAGGAATTCCCCAAAGACTTGTCACTTCTGCAAAGACCTCTTGATGAAGACCCCACTCTCCTGGATGGAGATCGTGTCTGCTGAGGAAGTCTGCTTCCCAGTTGTCCACTCCTGGAATGAAGATCGCTGATAGAGCGCTTGTATGCCTTTCCGCCCAACGGAGCACCTTTGTGGCCTCTGCCATTGCCGCTCTGGTCTTTGTTCCGCCCTGGCGGTTTACGCACACTACTGCTGTTATGTTGTCCGACTGAATCAAGACGGGCCGATTGCGAAGATGTTCCGCTTGCAGAAGGCCGTTGTGAATGGCCCTCAACTCCAGAACGTTTATGTGTAGACACATTTCCTGGCTTGACCATTTTTCCTGGAAGCTTTCCCCCTGCATGACTGCTCCCCAGCCTTGGAGAGTCGTATCCGTGGTTACTACGATCCAGTCCTGGACCCCGAACCTGCATCCCTCTAGGAGGTGAGAGCTGTGCAGCCACCACAGGAGTGAGATTCTGGTCTTGGAGGACAGGGTTCTCCTTCGGTGCATGTGCAGATGGGACCCGGACCACTTGTCCAATAGGTCCCACCGAAACACTCCGGCATGAAATCTGCCAAACTGAATGGCCTCGTAGGCCGCCACCATCTTCCCCAGCAACCGAGTGCATTGATGGAGGATAAATGGGAACATGTAAGTATGCATCCTTTATGTCTACCGACATCATAAAATCCCCCTCCTCCGGACTGGAGATCACAGCCCGGAGAGATTCCATCTTGAATTTGAATTTTCTCAGGTAGAAACTGAGGGATTTGAGGTTCAGGATTGGTCTGACTGAGTCGTCTGGCTTCGGGACCACGAACAGGCTCGAATAAAAGCCTTCCCCCTGTTGCGACGGGGGAACCCTGACACTGACTTGATTGTGACACAATTTTTGTATTGCGGCGCATACCACTTCCCTGTCTGGAAGAGAAGCTGGTAAGTCGGATTTGAAAAATCGGTGAGGGGGGACGTCTTGAAACTCCAGTTTGTACCCTTGGGACACTATATTTCTAAAACCCATGGGTCCAGGCCCGAACGAGTCCAGAACTGACTGAAGAGCCTGAGACGTGCCCCCACCGGTGCGGACTCCAGCAGAGGAGCCCCAGCGTCATGCGGTGGACTCGGCAGAAGCCGGGGAGGACTTCTGCTCCTGGGAACCGGCCATGGCCGGTGATCGCTAACCTTTTCCTCTAGTAGCAAGGAAGGAAGACCCTCTGCATTTTCTGTATTTATTGGGCCGAAAGGACTGCATTTGATAGTGGTGTGCTTTCTTTTGTGGTGCAGGCACATAAGGTAAAAATTATGACTTACCCGCGGTAGCCGTAGATACCAACTCAGCGAGGCCGTCACCAAACAATACACCACCTTTATACGGTAGAGACTCCATAGCTTTCTTAGAGTCAGCATCAGCATTCCATTGATGAATCCACAATGCTCTCCTAGCTGAGACTGCCATGGCATTGGCCTGTGATCCCAAGAGGCCATTATCTCTCGCAGCCTCCTGATATGACCTAGCGTCACAAGAATTCTATCCCTATCCAGGGTATCCATTTCAGATGACAAGTTACCTTCCCATTTTTCGATAGCACTACTCACCCACGCAGATGCAATGGCTGGTCTGAGTAGCGTACCCGTGGTGATATAAATGGATTTCAATGTATTTTCCTGCCTACGATCCTTTAGGTCTGCCGTGTCAGGGGACGGAAGAGCCACCTTTTTGGACAGCCGTGATAAAGCTTTGTCCACAATGGGGGGTGACTCCCATTTTTCCCTATCCCCAGAGGGAAACGGATAAGCCACTACAATCCTTTTGGGAATCTGAAACTTTTTGTCAGGACTTTCCCAAACCCTTTCACAAAGCGCGTTCAGTTCATGAGAGGGAGGAAATGTTACCTCAGGTTTCTTCCCTTTATACATACAGACCCTAGTATCAGGAACAGTAGGGTCCTCAGTGATATGTAATACATCTTTTATAGCCACAATCATGTACTGAATGCTCTTTGCCAGTTTTGGATCTAATCTGGCATCACTATAATCGACACTTGAGTCAGTGTCCGTGTCGGTATCTGTGTCTGCCAGCTGGGCAAATTAACGTTTTTGTGACCCGAGGGGGTCTGGACTTGAAACAACACATCCTTTACGGATTTCTTCCAAGCCTGGTTCTGAGACTCCGATTTAGCCAATCTTTTATTAATCAGAGCCACATTTGCATTCAAAGCACTCAAAACATTCACCCAATCCGGTGTTGGCGGTGCCGACAGGGTCACTCCCACAGCCGTTTGTGTCCCTAACATAGTCTCCTCCTGGGAAGAGCACTCTGCCTCAGACATGCCGACACACGTGCACCCACCACACACAGATACACTAGGCCTATAGGGGACAGACCTACAGTAAAGCCTGTCAGAGAGACACAGAGGGAGATATTGCCAGCTCACACCCCACCGCCTAATCCCGGTCTGAAAACACTACAGACAATGTCCCAGACCTGCAGCGCTTTTATAAGTTAATATAATGCACCAAAATCACTGCCCCCCCTTCCCCCGTTTTTTCACCCGGTTACTTGTACAGCAGTGTGAGGAAGGACCAGCGTCTCTTGTCTTCGGACTTCTGGCTCTGCAAGGGGGGTGACGGCGGGCTCTGGGAACGGGCATCTAGGCGTACTTAGCAATCAGACCCTCAGTAGCTAATGGTGTCCTGTAGCCAAAGAAGCAGAGCCTTTAAACTCACAGAAGTAGGTCTGACTTCTCTCCCCTAAGTCCCACGAAGCAGGGAGACTGTTGCCAGCAGTTCTCCCTGAACATAAAAAACCTAACAAAGTATTTTCAGAGAAACTCAGTAGAGCTCCTCAGTGTGCATCCAGTCTGCCTGGGCACAGATTCTAAACTGGAGTCTGGAGGAGGGGCCTAGAGGGAGGAGCCAGTTCACACCCCTTTGAAAGTCTTAAAGTGCCCATGTCTCCTGTGGATCCCGTCTATACCCCATGGTTCTTGATGTGACCCCAGCATCCTCTAGGACGTATGAGAAATTATGACATGCAATAAAACTGCACTGGACTAGCAATACAGAGTAGTACTATGTATAGCTATACACTTAATAGATATCACAATGCACAGTAAAGACTGGATGTATATCACAGGGTACTTGTACTATATAACCCTGACTAAATGCACTTTTTCTTAACTAACACTGTCAGCAGACATGTAGCATACTTAAGTGTCCTGTAAAATGCACAGCGCTGACAGGCAGGCGGCTTTAAAGAGGAGGATTTGCCCAAGCAGTCCCAGGATCAGCTCAGCTTGTCCTAATGGCGCCCAAACGCTAACAGGGAGTGAGGGAGAGAGAAATATGCAGCTCAAGGGTGGGAACATTTTTGCTCTAAATGGCACCCTGGGGATGGGGGAGGGGCTACAGGTCAAAGCCTTATCCCCCTGCTGGACTTCACCACCGGGTACTGCGGGCTTAAATAAACTGTTTTATGAGAGAAAACCGACCTGTGCCCATACCCTGGTGGTCTAGTGGGGTCCCTGTACTGCCACAGTGTCCACGCCAGCGCACGCAGCCCGCCTCCCACCGGCCGCTCGGGATCGCGATTTACAGCGGGTTCCGCTGGGGGGACCCACTTACCTCCTCCCTGAGTGCGGCCACGCGATCCAGGAGAGCAGAGGTCGTGTGTGTGTCTAACAGGAAGAAAACCGGAGCCTCCGCTGTAGGTACCCGGCAACCAGGGCACGGGAGTGTACAGCGCCGCTGGGGGAGGTGATGGAGTTGCAGCAGGAGATGTCTGACTGACATCCAGCACTTACAGTGCCTCTGCTGCAGCCCTAGAAGTCTTCATTTTTCTTTAAAAAACTTTTTCTTAGGGCTGCTAGAGCAGCCCCCCTGTTGTATGCCTGCTTATTGCATGGCACCAACTATAAAACTGAACTCCTGTGCACGGAGGCGGGGATATAGAGGAGGCGGCGCCATGCATTCTGGGAACAATCAAAGCTGTGAGCCTGTTGGTGCTTCGGATCAAGATCCTACTCTACACCCCAATATCATTCCCTGTGGAGCCTAGTGTACCCCGCAGCAGAAAATAGGATTTTGGTACTTACCAGGTAAATCCTTTTCTTTGAATCCATAGGGGGCACTGGAGTACTCTTGGGATATGGACGGCTTTAGCAGAACAAAGGCACTGAATATTTAAATTTAGAACTCTCCACCCCTCCATATCCCCGAGTACCTCAGTGTTTTTTACTGAGCCGAACAGGAACTATAGAGAGGTTGACAATGGAGAATTCCTATAACATAACGGACAACAACAAAGTTGACACATAACGTTACTGACAACGAAACAGTTGACACCATAACCGATAGAACCTTATAATTTGAACCAGTCGGTGAAAATGTGTTACCATAAGATCCCCTGAGCCTAATACAACCCAGGTAAAACTGCTCTGGGTGGGCGTCCAGTGCCCCCTATGGATTCAAAGAAAAGGATTTACCTGGTAAGTACCAAAATCCTATTTTCTTTTTCATCCACTAGGGGTCACTGGAGTACTCTTGGGACGTACCAAAGCTTCCCCCGTGGGCGGGAGAGCTGTTTGACACCTGTAACACTAGGCGGCCAAAGCTAGATGCTGATGCCGCAAACGTATCAAACTTGTAAAAGCGCACAAACGTGTGCACTGAAGACCATGTAGCCGCACGGTCAAGCTGCGTCGTAGAAGCTCCACGACCAGCTGCCCATGACGTTCCCACAGAACTTGTGGGATGAGCTATTACTGATGTAGGCGACTGTAACCTTGCCTTAAGGTAAGCCTGACGTATAGTCAGTTTTATCCATCTGGATAAGGTCTGCTGAGAAGCTGGCCAACCCCACTTGGCAGCATCATAGAGAACAAACAACGTATCCGTATTACGAACTGTAGACGTTCGGGACATATAAACGCGTAATGCGCGTACCACATTCAGAGTTCTAGAATGTGCTGTCAACACAGGAACTACTATTGGTTGATTGATGTGAAAAGATGACACTAACTTTGGTAAGAAATCGGGATTCGTCCGAAGTTCCGCTCTGTCATCAGGAAACACCAAATACGGTGGCTTGCATGACAAGGCACCCAAATTTGAAAAACGCCTTGCCGAAGCTAAGGCTAGAAGAAAAATCGTTTTCCAAGTGAGAAACTTAATATCCACTTGCTGTAAGGGTTCAAAATATGAAGACTGTAAGAAATCTAAAACCAGATTCAAGTCCCATGGCGCTGTAGGTGGAATAAATGGAGGCTGTACTCTGAGGACACCCTGCAGAAAAGTGTGTACCGACGGCAATAGAGCCAATCGTCTTTGAAAATAAATTGACAACGCAAATACCTGCACCTTCAGTGTAGATAAACGCAGTCCTCCATCCAACCCCGTCTGTAAAAATAACAGAATACGGGATAACTTGAAAGATGATGGCGGAAACTTCCGAGCTTCACACCAACCTATATAGGCACGCCAAATTCTGTAATAATGAGCTGCCGTAACCGGCTTCCTAGCTCGTAACATGGTTGGTATAACCGATACTGTAATGCCCTCTCTTCTTAAGAGGGCGGTCTCAACAACCACCCCGTCAAACGCAGCCGCGCTAAATAGGGGTAAAAGAACGGACCCTGTTGTAACAGGTCTGGACGTAGTATGAGCGGCCAAGGATCGTCTGCGAGTAGTCCGCGGAGATTCGAGAACCAAGCTCTCCGAGACCAATGAGGCATCACTAGTATGACTGTGACGGACTCTCTTTTGATCCGTTTTAGCAACTGAGAGAGCAGCGGAAAACGGTGGAAACAGATACACGAGGCTGTACGGCCACGCGATTGTGAGAGCATCCACCGCCACTGCCCTTGGATCTGTCGTTCTGGACACATACTGGGGCGTTTGTAATTGTGGCGAGATGCCATCATGTCCACCTGAGGGTAACCCCACCTGTGGACCAACATGTGAAACACCTCTGGATTTAATGCCCAGTCTCCTGGATGAAAATCCCGACGGCTGAGATCATCCGTCTAGCAGTTGTCCACTCCCGGAATGAACCAAGTCGACAATATCACCTTGTGGTATTCTGGGCAATTGAGGATTCGAGCTACTTCCCGCATTGCCATGCGGCTTCTCGTTCCTCCCTGGTTGTTGTGTATGCGACTGCCGTCGCGTTGTCTGACTGCACTTGGACAGTCTGAGAGCGAAGCATGTAGTGCATTGTAAATTGCACGGAGTTCCAGGACATTTATAGACAGCAATCTGTCGTGATCCGTCTAGAGACCCTGTCGCTGACCATTTTAAACTACAACTCCCCAACCTCTGAGACTCTCGCCCAGAGTAGAGACACCCTCGCCCCCCTGTGGGGAATCTGCCTATGTGAGGGCGACCACTGCTGTTGAAATGGACGCGAGTGAAAACCTCCGAACTGAAGCGCTTCGAAAGCCCATCATTGTTCCTAATAGGCGAATACACAAATGTACCGATAGTGTGCGTGGCTTGAGCACTAATTGTACCAGATGGCGTATAATCTGTACTTACTGGTGTAGTAGGTAAATTCTTTGATTTACCGTATCTGGAATCATACCTAGGAATTGAAGTCGTTGAGACGGAATTAGATGCGATTGTTTTTGAAGTTGACACTGCAACCGTGGTGTACGTTAGCAGCGCAAGTCGGAGGAGCATCTGTTGAGACGGAGCTCTTATGAGCAGATCGTCTAAGTATGGAACGATTGTCACTGCCAGGGAACTGAGATGAGCTATCATCACAAACATCACTTTGGTGAATACCCGAGGCGCTGACAAGAGGCCAAACGGTAGAGCCTGAAACTGTTAATGGTTGTGGCGTATTGCAAAACGCAAGAACCTGTGATGAGGTGACCAAACCGGAATGTGTAAGTACGCATCCTGGAGATCAAGCGCAATCATGCAATCTTGTGGCTCCAAATATGCAAATACTGACCGCAGAAATTCCATCTTCAATCTGTAGTAAGTGACTTACTGATTGAGACTGCGACGGAGCCCTCCGGCTTCGGTACCACAAACAGACGGGAATAATAACCCTGACCTTGTTGGTGTACCAGGCCTGGAATTAAAAACTGCTGAATCTAGCGACGATGAAAAGCGAGAAGCGAGCTAACAGGCGGCAGCGGAAGCTGTACAGAGATACTCAGCAGCTTCTCAGATGTGATTAACGATAAGTATAACGTTATCGTCATTGTTTCCATACACAGAGCGCCCTAGTGACCCAAATGTATCTTGGGTCTGTATAAGGTTTGACACAGACGAATTCACCAATGGCGGATTCTCCAATTTAGATGTCACTGTGTGGAAACGGGTAAATAGACTTAAATCTTAGTAAGATATGCTAAATAAGAAGCCCATTGAAGATCTGTCGTTTTGTAAATACGACGGATTAGATGTTAGAGGCTCCTTAGTCTCTGTAAATTTCAGAGACTGACTCACTGGTCAGTAGCAATGTATGGTTGTCAAAACCCGCACTATCTGACTGCTGGTCTAATGTGCCCTCCTCACTCGTATTTAGCGCTGTGAGGTTTGACATAGAATTGTCAGACTGCAACATAGCAGAAATGTTTAAATTATAAGACCAGTTAAATTAACACCCTGGTACCCAAAGTGAAGTTGGACCTTTGGAAAGGCTGAGACTCCTCTGTTAGAGCTGGCGGAGTAACTTCCGAGACTCCGATCTTACCGCTCCTGTCGAGCGGAGTCAATTTGAATTGCCAATGCTTAACATAGGATCTGGGAATGAACCGGCTTCCGGAGTGGAAACCTACAAAACATACTGAACATGTGGTAGATTTATGTACAGACATTGTAGTAAAACTTATTTTTAGTCTGTGCTGGAGCCTTACTCCTTATACAGAAAGACAACACAATAACCAGACACTTGCACGACTCAGTAAAATTTTTACTTAAGGTGTGTAATATATATATATATTTATGGCCGAAATACAGTTCACATGGCCAGCCTATGTGAAACCTGAACCAAAATTCCCACTAACACCCCTGCGCCTCCGGTGGAGTAGAGATGTAGGGCAGGAACCTTCTGGAATTACAAACTGGAAGAAACAGGAAGCATGGTTAAAATGGCCCCCATGCCATGCTTACACTGATAATCACAGGACAGGTTACAATACCTGCTGCAGTGTAAATATAGGCTCAATAGTCTATTATACAGTGATAATCACAGGCAGGTTACAATACATGCCTCCAGTGTTAATATAGGCTCAATAGCCTATTATACAGTGATAATCACAAGCAGGTCACAATTAGGCTCTGCCTGCTGACTGCAGTTTAATATAGGCTCTCTATTAATACCACCTATAGATATGGCAGCCTGTCATGCTATTCTTTCCCTTACATTTTCCCCCTTGCAGCCGCGCTGTAATCAGCCAGGTCCCCCCCCCCCCCCCTTCCCCCTGTACTCCCTGTAGCGCTGTGTCTCAGCGGGAAGCCGGGAAGCTCATTGCAGGGAGGCGAGGGACACTTATTGCAGAGCAGCGGAGGTCGGCTGGCCGGAGCGGCGCGTAGCGGCTTCCGGCGTCGCTAGCCGAGCTGCGGCGGGTCTCCCCCTCTGAGCGCTGCCACTTGCAATACAGCGCTGACGGAGCGCCTGGGGCGGTCGGACGGAGCGGCTGGGGCGGGCCGGCTGTATGAGCGGCGGTGAGCGGGCGGCATTACAACACGGACCCCACACAGCGGGGCGGCAGCCTGCGCTGACCGCCCCGTTTCCCCAGCATACCTTGTTGTAGGGAGGCCTGCGACGGGCTTCTATCTGTAAGCTCCGAGCTCTTCAGTTTATGGCTGCGACAGGGCTTCTATCTGTAAGCTCCGTCCAGCTGTTGCAGGGGGCTGCCTGTGGCTGTGAGGGTGCTCTTTGTGAGGACCGACACGCCATGCGCTGTCCGTGCAGCGGCACTATCCCGGACCCATGTTTTTACAGAAACTGGGAAGGGATGTGCTAAGTGAAAAAGTAAAAATGTAAAAATAAGAATTTACTTACCGATAATTCTATTTCTCGGAGTCCGTAGTGGATGCTGGGGTTCCTGAAAGGACCATGGGGAATAGCGGCTCCGCAGGAGACGGGGCACAAAAAGTAAAGCTTTAGGATCAGGTGGTGTGCACTGGCTCCTCCCCCTATGACCCTCCTCCAAGCCTCAGTTAGGATACTGTGCCCGGACGAGCGTACACAATAAGGAAGGATTTATGAATCCCGGGTAAGACTCATACCAGCCACACCAATCACACTGTACAACCTGTGATCTGAACCCAGTTAACAGTATGATAACAGCGGAGCCTCTGAAAGATGGCTCACAACAATAATAACCCGATTTTTGTAACTATGTACAAGTATTGCAGATAATCCGCACTTGGGATGGGCGCCCAGCATCCACTACGGACTCCGAGAAATAGAATTATCGGTAAGTAAATTCTTATTTTCTCTATCGTCCTAGTGGATGCTTGGGTTCCTGAAAGGACCATGGGGATTATACCAAAGCTCCCAAACGGGCGGGAGAGTGCGGATGACTCTGCAGCACCGAATGAGAGAACTCCAGGTCCTCCTTAGCCAGGTTATCAAATTTGTAGGATTTTACAAACATGTTTGCCCCTGACTAAATAGCCGCTCGGCAAAGTTGTAAAGCCGAGACCCCTCGGGCAGCCGCCCAAGATGAGCCCACCTTCCTTGTGGAATGGGCATTTACATATTTTGGCTGTGGCAGGCCTGCCACAGAATGTGCAAGCTGAATTGTATTACACATCCAACTAGCAAAAGTCTGCTTAGAAGCAAGAGCACCCAGTTTGTTGGGTGCATACAGGATAACAGCAAGTCAGTTTTCCTGACTCCAGCCGTCCTGGAACCTATATTTTCAGGGCCCTGACCACATCTAGCAACTTGGAGTCCTCCAAGTCCCTAGTAGGCGCAAGACACCACAATAAGCTGGTTCAGGTGAAACACTGACACCACCTTAGGGAGAGAACTGGGGACGAGTCCGCAGCTCTGCCCTGTCCGAATGGACAAACAGATATGGGCTTTTTTGAGAAAAAAACCACCAATTTGACACTCGCCTGGTCCAGGCCAGGTCCAAGAGCATGTTTACTTTTCATGTGAGATGCTTCAAATCCACAGATTTGACTGGTTTTAAACCAATGTGTTTTGAGGAATCCCAGAACTACGTTGAGATCCCACAGTGCCACTGGAGGCACAAAAGGGGGTTGTATATGCAATACTCCCTTGACAAACTTCTGGACTTCAGGAACTGAAGCCAATTCTTTCTGGAAGAAAAATCGACAGGGCCGAAATTTGAACCTTAATGGACCCCAATTTGAGGCCCATAGACACTCCTGTTTGCAGGAAATGCAGGAATCGACCGAGTTGAAATTTCTTCGTGGGGCCTTCCTGGCCTCACACCACGCAACATATTTTCGCCACATGTGGTGATAATGTTGTGCGGTCACCTCCTTTCTGGCTTTGACCAGGGTAGGAATGACCTCTTCCTGAATGCCTTTTCCCTTAGGATCCGGCGTTCCACCGCCATGCCGTCAAACGCAGCTGCGGTAAGTCTTGGAACAGACATGGTACTTGCTGAAACAAGTCCCTTCTTAGCGGCAGAGGCCATAAGTCCTCTGTGAGCATCTCTTGAAGTTCCGGGTACCAAGTCCTTCTTGGCCAATCCGGAGCCATGAGTATAGTTCTTACTCCTCTACGTCTTATAATTCTTAGTACCTTAGGTATGAAAAGCAGAGGATGGAACACATACACCGACTGGTACACCCACGGTGTTACCAGAACGTCCACAGCTATTGCCGGAGGGTCTCTTAACCTGGCGCAATACCTGTCCCGTTTTTTGTTCAGACGGGACGCCATCATGTCCACCTTTGGTAATTCCCAACGGTTTACAATCATGTGGAAAACTTCCCCATGAAGTTCCCACTCTGCCGGGTGGAGGTCGTGCCTACTGAGAAAGTCTGCTTCCCAGTTTCCATTCCCGGAATGAAACACTGCTGACAGTGCTATCACATGATTTTCCGCCCAGCGAAAAGTCCTTGCAGTTTTTGCCACTGCCCTCCTGCTTCTTGTGCCGCCCTGTCTATTTACGTGGGCGACTGCCGTGATGTTTTATCCCACTGGATCAATACCGGCTGACCTTGAAGCAGAGGTCTTGCTAAGCTTAGAGCATTATAAATTTACCCTTAGCTATATTTATGTGGAGAAAAGTCTCCAGACTTGATCACACTCCCTGGAAATTTTTTCCTTGTGTGACTGCTCCCCAGCCTCTCGGGCTGGCCTCCGTGGTCACCAACATCCAAAACTGAATGCCGAATCTGCGGCCCTCTAGAAGATGAGCACTCTGTAACCACCACAGGAGAGACACCCTTGTCCTTGGATATAGGGTTATCCGCTGATGCATCTGAAGATGCGATCCGGACCATTTGTCCAGCAGATCCCACTGAAAAGTTCTTGCATGAAATCTGCCGACTGGAATTGCTTCGAAGGAAGTCACCATTTTTTTACCATGGCCCTTGTGCAATGATGCACTGATTTTAGGAGGTTCCTGACTAGCTCGGATAACTCCCTGGCTTTCTCTTCCGGGAGAAACACCTTTTTCTGGACTGTGTCCAGAATCATCCCTAAGCACAGGAGACTTGTTGTCGGGATCAGCTGCGATTTTGGAATATTTAGAATCCACCCCTGCTGTTGTAACAGTATCCGAGATAGTGCTACTCCGACCTCCAACTGTTCCCTGGACTTTGCCCTTATCAGGAGATCATCCAAGTAAGGGATAATTAAGACGCCTTTTCTTCGAAGAAGAACCATCATTTCGGCCATTACCTTGGTAAAGACCCGGGGTGCCGTGGACAATCCAAACGGCAGCGTCTGAAACTGATAGTGACAGTTCTGTACCACGAACCTGAGGTACCCTTAGTGATAAGGGCAAATTTGGGACATGGAGGTAAGCATCCCTGATGTCTCGGGACACCATATAGTCCCCTTCTTCCCGGTTTGTTATCACTGCTCTGAGTGACTCCATCTTGATTTGAACCTTTGTAAGTGTTCAAATTTTTTTTAGATTTAGAATAGGTCTCACCTAGCCTTCTGGCTTCAGTACCACAATATAGTGTGGAATAATACCCCTTTTCTTGTTGTAGGAGGGGTAATTTAATTATCACCTGCTGGGAATACAGCTCGTGAATTGTTTCCCATACTGCCTCCTTGTCGGAGGGAGACCTTGGTAAAGCAGACTTCAGGAGCCTGCGCAGGGGAAACGTCTCGACATTCCAATCTGTACCCCTGGGATACTACTTGTAGGATCCAGGGGTCCTGTACGGTCTCAGCGTCATGCTGAGAGCTTGTCAGAAGCGGTGGAACGCTTCTGTTCCTGGGAATGGGCTGCCTGCTGCAGTCTTCTTCCCTTTCCTCTATCCCTGGGCAGATATGACTCTTATAGGGACGAAAGGACTGAAGCTGAAAAGACGGTGTCTTTTTCTGCAGAGATGTGACTTAGGGTAAAAAACGGTGGATTTTCCAGCAGTTGCCGTGGCCACCAGGTCCGATGGACCGACCCCAAATAACTCCTCTTCTTTTATACGGCAATACACCTTTGTGCCGTTTGGAATCTGCATCACCTGACCACTGTCGTGTCCATAAACATCTTCTGGCAGATATGGACATCGCACTTACTCTTGATGCCAGAGTGCAAATATCCCTCTGTGCATCTCGCATATATAGAAATGCATCCTTTAAATGCTCTATAGTCAATAAAATACTGTCCCTGTCAAGGGTATCAATATTTTTAGTCAGGGAATCCGACCAAGCCACCCCAGCTCTGCACATCCAGGCTGAGGCGATCGCTGGTCGCAGTATAACACCAGTATGTGTGTATATACTTTTTATGATATTTTCCAGCCTCCTGTCAGCTGGCTCCTTGAGGACGGCCCTATCTATAGACGGTACCGCCACTTGTTCTGATAAGCGTGTGAGCGCCTTATCCACCCTAAGGGGTGTTTCCCAACGCGCCCTAACTTCTGGCGGGAAAGGGTATACCGCCCATATTTTCTATCGGGGGGAACCCACGCATCATCACACACTTCATTTAATTTATCTGATTCAGGAAAAACTACGGTAGTTTTTTCACATCCCACATAATACCCTCTTTTGTGGTACTTGTAGTATCAGAAATATGTAACACCTCCTTCATTGCCCTTAACGTGTGGCCCTAATAAGGAATACGTTTGTTTATTCACCGTCGACACTGGATTCAGTGTCCCTGTCTGTGTCTGTGTCGACCGACTAAAGTAAACGGGCGTTTTAAAACACCTGACGGTGTTTTTGAGACGTCTGGACCGGTACTAATTGTTTGTCGGCCGTCTCATGTCGTCAACCAACCTTGCCGCGTGTTGACATTATCACGTAATTCCCTAAATAAGCCATCCATTCCGGTGTCGACTCCCTAGAGAGTGACATCACCATTACAGGCAATTGCTCCGCCTCCTCACCAACATCGTCCTCATACATGTCGACACACACGTACCGACACACAGCACACACACAGGGAATGCTCTGATAGAGGACAGGACCTACTAGCCCTTTGGAGAGACAGAGGGAGAGTTTGCCAGCACACACCAAAAACGCTATAATTATATAGGGACAACCTTATATAAGTGTTTTCCCTTATAGCATCTTTTTTATATATTTCTAACGCCAAATTAGTGCCCCCCCTCTCTGTTTTAACCCTGTTTCTGTAGTGCAGTGCAGGGGAGAGCCTGGGAGCCTTCCCTCCAGCCTTTCTGTGAGGGAAAATGGCGCTGTGTGCTGAGGAGATAGGCCCCGCCCCTTTTTCGGCGGCCTCGTCTCCCGCTCTTAACGGATTCTGGCAGGGGTTAAATATCTCCATATAGCCCCCGGAGGCTATATGTGAGGTATTTTTAGCCAAAAATAGGTTTTCATTGCCTCCCAGGGCGCCCCCCTTCCAGCGCCCTGCACCCTCAGTGACTGCCGTGTGAAGTGTGCTGAGAGGAAATGGCGCACAGCTGCAGTGCTGTGCGCTACCTTAAGAAGACTGAGGAGTCTTCATGCCGCCGATTCTGGACCTTCTTCTTGTTTCAGCATCTGCAAGGGGGCCGGCGGCGAGGCTCCGGTGACCATCCAGGCTGTACCTGTGATCGTCCCTCTGGAGCTAATGTCCAGTAGCCAAAGAAGCCAATCCATCCTGCACGCAGGTGAGTTCACTTCTTCTCCCCTAAGTCCCTCGTTGCAGTGATCCTGTTGCCAGCAGGACTCACTGTAAAATAAAAAACCTAAGCTAAACTTTTCTAAGCAGCTCTTTAGGAGAGCCACCTAGATTGCACCCTTCTCGGCCGGGCACAAAAATCTAACTGAGGCTTGGAGGAGGGTCATAGGGGGAGGAGCCAGTGCACACCACCTGATCCTAAAGCTTTACTTTTTGTGCCCTGTCTCCTGCGGAGCCGCTATTCCCCATGGTCCTTTCAGGAACCCCAGCATCCACTAGGACGATAGAGAAAGTAAAAATGAAAAATTAATAAAATCTTCAACTAAGTGTGGGAACTCCACACAAGCCTTGTTAGTGCTGTGAGCACAGAAAAAACACTAAGGTACTCGGGGATATGGAGGGGTGGAGAGTTCTAAATTTAAATATTCAGTGCCTTTGTTCTGCTAAAGCCGTCCATATCCCAAGAGTACTCCAGTGACCCCTAGTGGATGAAAAAGAAATGCCTCTGGTCCCGATCTGAGGTGGCTCTGCCGCCCCAATGGCGCCGGAGCTACAGAGATTTTTTTTACTGGCATTGTCTCCTAAAGTGCTTAAAAACATCACACAAGTGCTAGTTTAAGCCACCGCTAGACAGTTTACACAGGGGGCTATAGCAGGTCCCCCCCAGGAGGGTCCCATATGCCTCCCATGCGTGTCACTGCACCTTGAACCGGGACACCCCCACAGCGGGGCCCCAGTTTGCACTTACCACTGTAGTCACCTTCAGGCTCGTGTTAGGGGTGTGCGGTGTGCTGCGATTGCGACAGCTAAGGCACAGTGCCCCGCTGAACAAACAACCTCTCAGGACGGTGGTCCTGCAGCGGGGAAGCGGCTCTGACGCCTCGCAAGGCCGGTGACCGCATTCCCCCCTAACTCCCACAGTGCAGGTATGCTGCTGCCCAAACAGCATACCGAAAATAACAAAGATTTAAAATAAACTGAAGAAAACTCTCTGGAGCTGCAGAGATGTGCATCCTCTCTTGAAGGCACTTTTTTCTAAACTGCCTGTGGTAGGGGGCATAGAGGGGAGGAGCCAGCACACCCTGTGAAGACATTTTAAATGCACCGGCTACTTTGGACCCCGTCTATACCCAATCGTACAAAGTCTCCCAAATATCCCTTACGGATGCTAAAGAAAATATAACAAGTAAGAAGTTGGGTAGTGCTAGATACTTACAGATACTCCAAATAAGTTGTATCTCTTAAATGTCTTGGGACCTATGACATATTGCGATAGGTCAAGGAATTCCAAGGGAAAATCAACACATGTTTGAAGCTTTTGTTTCCAACGTCCTTCATATGAAAATCTAGGAAAGGAATTCACAGGTATACATGTGAACTGAAATGTATTTCTTTGAGCTTGTTACAGAAGTTGCAAAAATAAACATAATGAAAGCATATAATAGAAAATTACCGTTTTAAGTGCACCAGAAGGACAGGTGGGAGTTTCCAAATTTCTATTTTCTTCATGGAATCTCTTCGACTTTTACAATTACTACAATAAAACCTATTATTATCTGTGAGTTTCTCCTCCTTGGAAAACGATTTAAGGCAATCCTAAAAAAAAAAACACTATAATTAGTGGATGCTTATTGCTAAACATATGACTTTAAGGGTTGACTATCTTGGGAGCACACACACTGTATCACGATTTATAATGTATTCTGAAGAGAAAATATTGCAGGAGTCCTTAGCAGACGCTGGTGTGGTTAAATCTGTGCATGAAACATGCACCCTGTATAGTGGGGCTAGGAACAGCTTGATTGAGTATTGTATGCCAAATACACCAACCTGTAGATACTGTGAAGCATGCTGGATACAAGGGCTACACCAGGGTATGTTATTGTGGGTGTTTTCCTACATAGGATTATGTTACGTGGAAGTGGCTGAAAGGTAATCACTTGATCTTTGTGGCCTTCGATGGTTGTGGTTGGAGTGTGATGCCTCTTTCTAAGGTAAATGAAATGTATGTTGTACAAGATGATGTAGCCCAGAGTGTCACAGTGATGAAGTAGGTTCTTATATGACAAGCAATGTGATTTATAGTCCTGAGTTTGGATAAACCAGTAGTGAGGACCCACAAGTGATGTGTGGGGGGATGGCAGGAAACTGGTAAGGTGGTTGGGCTACTGTGGTACAGTGTTGGGGGTGAGTCTGATTTCCCTTTACCCTTCCTTGTGGGGCCTCATGGCTAGTTTATCCAAATTCTGAATAATAAACAACATTGTTCTTCATGTAAGATCTTCTAGCCATCATTGCTACACCCTGGATTACAGCACCTTCTACACCATACCATTCATTTTCCTTAAGAGGCATCACACTCCAACCACAATGACAGGTCAGTTGGTGCTTGATACACATTACACTTTGGGGGAGATGTATCAAACATTCGAGAGAGATAAAACTGAGAAATTGCCATAGCAACCAACCAGATTTGTCATTTTATAGACTGTGCTAGATAAATGATCGCTAAGAGCGGATTTGTTGCTACGAGCAAATTCTCCATTTTATCTCTCTCGAAGGGGAACCATGGGTCCCATAATTTAAATTATAATGTAATAAAACGAGTTTTATAGTAAGAACTTACCCTTGTTAAAACTCTTTCTGCGAGGTACTCTGGGCTCCACAAGTCTGGACAATGGGGTGTAGAGTAGGATCTTGATCCGAGGCACCAACAGGCTCAAAGCTTTGACCTTCTTCCCAAGATGCATAGCGCCGCCTCCTATATCACCCCGCCTCCCAGCACAGGAGCTCAGTTTAATTAACCAGCCCAATGCAGTAGCAGGAAAAGAGACGACAACGGTTAGTAGCCACACACACCACACTCTCACGACAAGAGAAGTGTCAGCGGCTTATGCCATATCAACCCAAAGAAGCTAAGTGCGCCAGGGTGGGCGCCTTGTGGAGCCCAGTGTACCTCGCAGAAAAAGTTTTAACAAGGGTAAGTTCTTACCATAAAACTCGTTTTCTGCTGCGGGGTACACTGGGCTCCACAAGTCTGGACAATGGGGATGTCCTAAAGCAGTTCCTTATGGGAGGGGACGCACTGTAGTGGGCACAAGAACCCGGTGTCCAAAGGAAGCATCCTGGGAAGCAGCAGTATCGAAGGCATAGAACCTTATGACCGTGTTCCCGGAGGACCACGTAGCTGCCTTGCACAATTGATCAATGGTCACACCACATTGGGCCGCCCAAGAAGGTCCAACAGACCGAGTAGAATGGGCCATAATGTGAACAGGAGCTGACAGACCAGCCTTCACATTAGCATGCGCAATCACCATTCTGATCCACCTGGCCAGGGTCTTCTTGTGAGCAGGCCACTCACGTTTGTGAAATCCAAACAAAACAAAGAGAATCAGACTTTCGAATAGAAGCAGTTCTCTTCACATAGATACGTACCACATCCAAAGACCGCTCTTTGGGAGACAAATCAGGAGAGACAAAAGCTGGAACCACAATCTCCTGATTAAGGTGGAACCAAGAAACCACCTTAGGCAAATATCCGGGACGAGTCCTAAGAACCGCCCGGTCACGGTGAAAAATCAGATATGGGGAACTACAAGACAAGGCACCCAAATCAGACACTCTTCTAGCAGAGGCAATAACCAACAGAAACACCACCTTAAGGGAAAGCCACTTAAGGTCAGCTGAACCAAGAGGATCAAATGGAGACTCTTGTAACGCCTCCAAAACCACCGACAAATCCCAAGGAGCCACAGGCGGGACATAGGGAGGTTGGATACGCAACACACCCTCAGTGAAAATATGAACATCAGGTAAAGTCGCAATTTTTCTCTGAAACCACACCGACAAGGCAGAAATATGTACCTTGAGGGAGGCCAGACGCAGGCCTAAATCTATGCCCTGCTGTAGAAAAGCCAAAAGTTTGGCTGTACTAAACTTGGAAGCGTCATAATGGTTAGATGCGCACCAAACAAAGTAGGAATGCCAGACCCGATGGTAAATCCCGCAACATAGTTTTAATGACCTCTTCAGAAAAACCCTTAGCTCTTAAGACGGAAGCTTCAAGAGCCACGCCGTCAAAGACAGCCGGGCTAGGTCCTGGTAGACACAGGGGCCCTGAACGAGGAGGTCTGGGCGTTGTGGAAGTAGAATTGGACGCTCTGACGATAGGCCTTGCAGGTCTGAGAACCAGTGCCGTCTGTGCCACGCCGGAGCTTTGAGAAGCAGATTTCCTTTTTCTTGCTTGAACTTCCGAATTACCCTGGGCAGGAGTGACACCGGAGGGAACACGTACGGCAGCCGAAACCTCCACGGCAATGCCAGCGCATCCACGAATGCTGCTTGAGGATCCCTTGTCCTTGCTCCGAAGACGGGAACCTTGTGATTGTGTCGAGACGCCATCAGATCCACATCTGGAAGACCCCACCTTTCCACGAGGAGTTGAAACACTTCTGGATGGAGGCCCCACTCGCCGGCATGCACGCCCTGACGACTGAGAAAGTCCGCTTCCCAATTCAGGACTCCCGGAATGAATATTGCCGATATTGCCGGTAGATGGCGTTCTGCCCAACGTAGAATCCGTGAGGCTTCCTTCATTGCCAAACGGCTTAGAGTGCCACCTTGATGATTTATGTAAGCCACTGTGGTGGCGTTGTCAGACTGTACTTGAACAGGACGGTTCTGAATCAAATGCTGGTCTAGGTTCAACGCATTGAAGACCGTCCGCAATTCCAGAATGTTGATCGAGAGGAGAGATTTCTCCTTGGTCCACCGACCCTGCAAGGAGTGCTGCTCCAGCACCGCGCCCCAACCTCTTAGACTGGCATCTGTCATCAACAGGACCCAGTTGGATATCCAGAAGGGACGGCCACTGCATAATTGTCGGTCCTGGAGCCACCAGAGCAGTGACAGACGGAGTCAAAGAGATCATTTGAGACCTGATCCGGTGAGGCAGGCCGTCCCACTTGGCTAGAATCAGCCTCTGGAGGGGGCGAGAATGGAATTGAGCATACTCCACCATGTCGAATGCTGATACCATGAGGCCCAGCACCTGCATTGCCGAATGTATCGACACTTGCGGACGAGAAAGGAAGCAACGAATCCTGTCCTGGTCTCAGGAGAAAGTCCTGAAATTTCAGAACAACCTCTGGTTTTGAGTGTCCAACAGCGCTCCCAGATGAACCATCCTCTGAGCAGGGACCAGGGAGGATTTCTTCCAGTTGATGAGCCACCCGTGGGCTTGTAGAAACCGGACCGTCATATCCAGATGACGCAGGAGAAGATCTGGGGAAATTGCCAGGATTAACAAGTCGTCCAGATACGGCAGTATCCTGACCCCTTGACGGCGGAGTACCACCGTCATCACCACCATAACTTTGGTGAAGACTTGCGGAGCCGTTGTTAAACCAAAAGGTAACACCCGAAACTGGTAATGGAGGTTGCCAATAGCGAACCTCAGGTATTGTTGATGTGACACTGCTATAAGAATATGCAGGTAAGCATCCTGTATGTCCAGGGAGACCATGTAGTCCCCAGGTTCCAGGGCCAGAACTATAGAGCGAAGGGTTTCCATACAGAACTTGGTAACCTTCACAAACTTGTTCAGTGCCTTGAGGTTGAGAATGGGCCGGGAGGACCCATTCGGTTTCGGGACTAGAAACAGCGGAGAATAGTACCCCCGGCCCCTCTGAGCAAGAGGCACCTGTACTACGACTCCTGTATCCAGGAGGGTCTGTACCACCGAATGCAGAGCGTTTGCCTTTGTCTGGTCCGACGGGACGTCTGTCTGGCAAAATCGATGAGGGGGTCGGTTTTTCAAGGCTATGGCGTAACCTCGAGTGACGACTTCCCGTACCCAGGCATCTGAAGTGGTCTTCAACCATTCGTGGGTATACCCTAGAAGCCGGCCCCCCACCCTGGGATCCCCCAGGGGAGGCCCGCCCCGTCATGCGTCAGGCTTATCGGTCTTGGCTGCTGGCTGACGGGCAGCCCAGGCTCTTTTGGGCTTCGGCTTACCAGGTTTGGAAGTGCGGGCCTGCTTATGGTACGCCTGACCTTTTGCTTTACCTGAAGGACGAAAGGGGCGAAAGGACGTGCCTTTGGCCTTCGACACAGAAGGAGCTGTATTAGGCAGACAGGCAGTTTTGGCAGTAGCCAAGTCAGCCACTATCTTATTTAAGTCCTCCCCAAACAGAATATCCCCCTTGAAAGGGAGTACCTCCAGGGTTTTTCTAGAGTCCAGATCCACAGACCAGGATCTCAGCCACAATATCCTGCGAGCCAGGACTGACGTAGTAGAGGCCTTGGCTGCTATGATACCGGCATCAGAAGCCGCCTCTTTAATATAGCGAGAAGCTGTGACAATATATGACAAGCATTGTCTAGCATGGTCAGAGGAGATTTCAGCTTCTAACTCAAGGCCCATGCTTCAATAGCCTCTGCGCCCATGTAGCTGCAATAGTGGGCCTTTGTGCAGCACCCGTGAGGGTGTAAATCGCTTTTAGACAACCCTCGACACGTTTATCCGTAGGCTCTTTTAAAGAACGTGACGGTAGTGACAGGTAGAGATGAGGAAACCACCATCCTAGCCACATGTGAGTCTACTGGAGGAGGCGTTTCCCAATTCTTAGACAGCTCTGGCGCGAGGGGATAGCGAGCCAGCATCTTCTTTTGAGGCACAAACTTCGTACCCGGGCTTTGCCAGGGTTCCTGACGTATATCCACTAGGTGGTCAGAGTGAGGTAAAACTTGTTTAATCACCTTCTGACGCTTGAACCTATCTGGTTTCTTAGGAGGAACGGATGGCTCGGGATCATCCGTAATCTGCAGAATTAATTTAATAGCCTCATAAAGATCAGGAACATCCACATGTGAACTACCCTCCCCATCAGCCGTATCCGAGTCAGAACCTGTGGGCTCAGTGTATGTGCTGTCTTCATCAGACGAGAGGTCAGTGACAGCAGTGGATTGTGAGGAGACAAGCGCTCGCTTAGAGGACCTCTTGGACTTAGGCGAGCAATGGTCAGACTTTTTAGTAGTCAGGGACTGGTTCAACTTCTTTAATTGAGCAGATAAATCGTCCGCCCACGGCGGGTTAGCTGCAGGGACCACATACGGTTGTACCGGCATTGGGGGTCCCATAGGGGGTGTTAGTTTATGAACATGCAGAAGCGTGGAAAAAGCGGCCCACAAAGGGTCAGTATGTGCCTCCGTTGCCACAGTCCCACTGGGGGGGCAAGGAGCCCCCAGAACCAGAGCCCACAGCTGCTATATTCTCCCCATATGTGCCTGTGGCTTCAGCAACACCAGCAGTGTGTTCCGCCCCAGAACAGTTTCCCTCAGAAGCAGACATGATATAACTTGCAGTATGAGGTAACACAGTACAATTATTAGCAGCACTATATCCCTAACCCCAAACCCCTGCGCAGTGTAATCAGCACCAGCAGAGATAAAGGAGAGATATGGTGACTAAATCACAGAGAAAAATACGTAATACAGTATATCTTTGTGAAAATCATACATTAAATAACACCTGATGCACCAAGCTCCCTCAGGTTATAGAATATAGGGATAGCAAGTTGAGTGAAAGACACAAGATGGACACCACTCAGCTATCAATGCACACACAAATCGTCACAGTTTGTACAATGCAGAGGTTATTACTAACAATAATACTGCACTGGACTAGCTTACACAGCTATATAGTCAATAGATATAACACTACACAGTAAGAAACTGGGTAATTCACAGGGTAATTGTACTATAAACCCCTGACTAAATGCACTCTTTCTTACTAACACTGACTAAAAAGGCAGGTAGAATACTTAAGTGTCATGTAAAGGCACAGCGCTGACAACCAGGCGGCTTTACATAGGAGGATTTGCCCAAGCAGTCCCAGGAACAGTGAGCTGAGGAGTAATGGCGCCGCAGACACTGACAGGGAGTGAGGAAAAGACAGAGATGCAGCTCCAGGGCGGGAACACTTGCTGGAAATGGCGATCTGGGGCTGGGGCTTCAGGTCTAAGCCTTATCCCCCTTGCTGGCAAAACCACCGGGTACTGTGGGCGATATTAAAATCGGTTTTAAGAGAAAACCTGACCTGCGCCCATGCCCTGGTGATCTTGTGGGATCGCCTGTATCCACAGTGTCCACCGCCAGCGCGCGCGGCCCGCCTCCCACTGACCGCGCCGGATCGCGATAAAGACCGGGTCCCGCGAGCGGGACCCACTTACCACCTCCTGAAGCGCGGCCACGCGATCCTGGAGAGCCCCAGCCGTGTGTGTCTAACGTGAAGAAAACCGGAGCCTCCGCTGTAGGTACCCGGCAACCAGGGCTCGGGAGTGTACAGCGCCGCTGGGGAGAGCTGGAGCTGCAGCAGTGAATGTCACAAGACATTTACCACTGCTGCTGCCCTTGAAGTCTTCACTTTTTACCTCATAAAAAGCTTTTCTCAGGGCTGCTTGGAGCAGCCCCTCTGTTAAGTGCCTGCTTACTGCAGCACCAACTGACAAACTGAGCTCCTGTGCTGGGAGGCGGGGTGATATAGGAGGCGGCGCTATGCATCTTGGGAAGAAGGTCAAAGCTTTGAGCCTGTTGGTGCCTCGGATCAAGATCCTACTCTACACCCCATTGTCCAGACTTGTGGAGCCCAGTGTACCCCGCAGCAGAAAAAAATTTTTTTCCCCCAGGCACAACTGCATTATGCTTTATATACAGTATATTTGTACACCTTTACCCTACCAGCCCTCCACTTAACTCCTCTCTCATAATTTTCTCCTTCTCACCTTGCCTTCTTCCCTGTTTAACCCACCCTTGTAACTGTAAGCTCCTGGGCAGGGCCCTCTTCCACCTTGTTCTTTACCACCAGAACTCCTTTTGTCGCTTTCTATTCTTCAGCGCCCATGATAAGAGATTCTCAAATGCGGTACTCAAGGCATCCCAACAGTCCAAGTTTTAATATTTCCATGGCTTAGCACAGATGGGTAAATCAATTTGACTGAGCTACTAATTAAGTCACCTGTGGCCAAGCATGGGTATACTTAATACCTGGACCGTTGTGGTGCCTTGAGGACCGCATTTGAGAACCTCTGGTCTATGACATTGTCTGCTCACCCATACGATGTGTACAGGATCACTGAGGAGAGCTTTTGTACCTTATCCTGTAACTCATCAATGCCTGCTGACGAAGTACCGCGAGATTGCCCTAACCTACCTAGTGTACTAGTCACTCTTCGTTTGTGGCTTTACTGCAATGTTTGTATTTAAGCTTTGTACTCCTGTGATGGTTCACTGTTCACTTTGTAAATTATTTATGCTATTTGTGTTAGGTCTACCTCTTGTACAGTGCTGCGTACACTTTGTGATGTCTAACAAATAAAATCTAACAACCACCTTCTAGGCTTGCACAAACTGGATCACAATCACGGAAAGGTTTTGTTTTTTTTCCATATCTAATTTTTGCCCATAAAATAAATTCAACATAAGGAGCAAAAACGGTCAAATGTGGATGGATCACAAAAAGCATTAAAAAAAAAAAAACAACAACATACCGAACATGTATTGTCACAAGAATTTCAAATACACAATTCAATGCGTTTAACATGATGAAAATCCAGAAAGAATGTTAAAGTAACAGCTTTCACATAGCAAAAGCTGGGTTGCAACCAGGAATTGGAAACGGGTCCTTCGTGGGTGCGACCATCCATTGGACCCTTTTTCAATGGGCTTACTGCCAGGTCGGATTGCCATTGGGGGCAGGGACCGCGGTGGCATTGGGAGCGGAGAGATCATCTCCACGGCACCTCTGCTTATACTGTGAATGGGTCCCGGGTCGCATCGACCCAGCAACCCATACACACTGCACCTGACCCGGGAATAACACTTCTTTATTCCCGGGTTGAATTACCAGGTCAAGTGACCTGAAAATTCGGGGGTGACCCTTTCACACCGCACAGCGACAGACAATATACCGGGTTATTTGTGCAGTGTGAAAGGGTTATATGTAAAGCCAATGATCACAGCTAATCACCCATGTATGTGAACAAACTGCATTGGCCTGCGTGGGCAGTATAAAAAAGAAAAACAACCTGACCATGATATGCACAGCTGATATTTAGAATCACAGACTCTGGGAATCCTCTAGGCGAGTCAATAGTTTTTTCTTATCGTGCTCAGACAGGCCGGGTTTAGCCACGTAAAACAGCTAAACCTGACCAAATTGCTGAGCGCAATGCTAAAAGTGCCGTTTGGGAGCCAAAACGGGTCACGCTTCACATATTTCAGCTCACTGACACAGGGAGTTACAAGCTGAAATGCGTCTCCCCATGGCTCAGCGCACCCGAACTGAGCATCAATTGCATTGCTCCGTTGGACGCCATCTAGTGGCTGCTGCTGAGAGAAACAATTGAATTCCCCCCTTTGAATGGTTTTGTAAGTTCCACTTGTGAGATTTTTACAAAGGAAAAGAACTTAAGCAATAGCATAGCATACCATGTTTTTGTACTTGTACAATGCAATCTATGGCATAAAGAAGTTTTCAAGCATTGCAACAAATAAAGTGCATTATATGAAACAAAACACAGCAATAAGTTGTAGAGAAGTACCTGAAGAGAACATTTGCTTGAGGATGGAAGAGGCAGAGACAAGTACATGAAAGCTTCAAACGTTCTGGATTTTTTGTGGCATGTTAGACACTGCACAGTTGATTTGAACTGTCCTTGGAATAGTGCCACTATGATTGATTCATTGAGTTGCTTGTGTTTCATCCAAGCTACATCAGCAGCCTGAGAATCATTTAAATGGTCATTATTTTCCTCCTTATGTCTCTTCCTGTTGTCAGCCTACAAACAGACAAAAATCAGCCCATCTGTTACATTTTACTACAAAAACTGGAACATTAATTGCTTGTAAGTGAAGGGATTGACTAGTAAGCGCCACTGTGAAAAAACACAAAGCTCTTATCACTATTCACGCCCGAGTACCATGTGCACCAGATAGAGCCTTCTGTGCCGCAAGGCTTTATAAATAGACTGTACAAAGCATGCATTGGCCTTATCACAAAGTATGAATTACATTGTGTGTGGCTCAGTACAAATGTATGTTCCAATATGGAAGCTGTGCGCTTCTCAGATTTACTGTACGTAAACAGGGCTTGATGAGGCAGGTATCCAGATGAGAAGTTGACATTTAAAAAGGTAGACAGTCAATAGGTCGACATACATATGGGCGACAGGTTGAAATGGTCGACATGACAATAGTTGACACAGCATATGTTCAGTATCGTTTTTTCTGAATTTAAAAAAAAAAAAATCAACTTTTTCATACTTTACCATCCACGTGGACTATGATTGGGAATAATAACCTGCGCTGAGCGCAGAAAGGCACCATGCCCGAAGCATAGCGAACGAACGCGGTACACTAATTGGGGTTCCATGTGCTGCAAGGAAACACCACAAAAACCATGAAAAAAAAAACCTCACCATTTCCGTGTTGACCTTTTGACCATGTTGACATTGTGCATGCTGACCATTTGGTGTCGACCTATTATACCATAACCAATGAGGAAATACTGTAAATAATGGCAGCAGAGGTTCTGAATGTCGCAAAGGAATAATTTCCCTACTGGTCTGCAGGTGGCAGCAACGCTGCACGTCCTCTTCACAACCACATTATTAAAAACAAGTGTCCTTTCACATGCAAGAGTGGGCAATTCACCCTAACATTAGTTTGTGTGGATAACACATGCAAACATACAATAGTTTACACACATTCCAGTAACAAATAGTTAATTGTTGTATTAACATATACACCAGTATTTGTAGTTTTATAGTTTGTTATATATCTATGTATCAATGACTTTTCTTAAATGCCAAACACTAAAGATTATTAGACACAGAACCATTACAATGGTAATTGTCCTACCAGAGTGATATAAGATACTGGTGCTAAGTTCTGAGATAAATTGAAAAGACACAGATCTGGATACTCCGATATTGGATTCAAGCAGCTTAATCCTTTGCTCATCACACCGATGTAAGTAAACTTTAATGAATGAAATTGACCATTAAAATGGGAAGTATTGCATTTTAAGAGTTGTGTTTACATGGAGACAATTTCAAAAATGTTATTTTTGTTCATTTTATCTGGTCAGATTTATTCCTTTGTGAAAGAAGCAGGGACACTTCTCTCCTCTGCTGTCAAATAAGTTATAAAGTTGACCGATGAAGCAAAAATCATGGCTTGGTCAGAGGGAGGCCTCTGCTTCATGCATTAATACTGCATATTTTAAAACTAAATTTGAGATTACTACAGAATGAGCATCACAAAAAAGGCTATACTAAACAGGCCAGGACAATGTGATTGTCAATCACAAAGACATTTAAATAAAGAGAGCCAAATATATAAAAAAAACAAATCCAGAAAATTAAAAAAAGGAAAAACAAATATGAGCATAATTTCAAGTATTCAATATTTCCCATTTAATAGACAATGTCTGTTCACTATCATAAACAATTTTACCATGAGTTACAACCATGACAGATGTATAACTAAACAAAACATTTAAAAAAAAAAAAAAAAAAACACATTCTGTTGTAATGGTAACATTATAGAATTATCAACACAACACAGTACATTAAATACATATACTGCATTTAGCGATCGAGATACATTCACTTAACTTGTATTATTACTTCATTTACACTACCACACACAACTAACACATTTATAGAAAGTGAAAACAAGAACTTTTAGTTTTTACAAAACACCAAAAAATTATTTAGCTTACTTACTCTCTACAATCATCACCAAAGGGAACGGAAAATAGAAAGTAAAAACAAAATGAGATTTTTACTATACTGGTAATTCACATGTAATCCTACCATAAAAAAGTATACTACTGAATTAACATTACACTCTAACATCTACAGTGAGAAGAGAGAGTTGGGAACCACATTAACTTGATGTACTGTAACCATAACTCTGATCTCTAACCAAAGCTCCCTTCATACAAGGGCAAATAACAGGATTTTATATACCTACCGGTAAATCCTTTTCTCGTAGTCCGTAGAGGATGTTGGGGTCCATATAAATACCATGGGGTACAGACGGGTCCTGTGGAGCCTTTGGCACTTTAAAATTTTAATAGTGTGGGCTGTCTCCTCCCTCTATGCCCCTCCTCCAGACCTCAGTTTAGGAACTGTTCCGAGAAGACGGACAGCTTTGAAAGAAGACTACTACATATATGTGGCGGGATTATCGCCAACTCACACTGCAATTATAACCATGCAACCAGCACATAACCAAACAAAACATGCCAACATGCATGAACAAAAGGTGGCAGCAACAGCTGCAATTACTTAATAAGTAATAACAGTGCAGGAAACAGAAGCACTGGGTGGGCGCCCAACATCCTCTACGGACTATGAGAAAAGGATTTACCGGTAGGTATATAAAATCCTGTTTTCTCTCTTACGTCCTAGGGGATGTTGGGGTCCACATAAATAACATGGGGATGATACCAAAGTTCCCACTAGGGGAGGGAAAGTGCAGATGTTCCCTGCAAAACTGAATGACCAAATTGAAGGTCTTCAGAGGCCAAAGTATCAAACTTGTAGAACTTAGCAAATGTGGTTTAACCCTGACCAAGTAGCTGCTCGGCAAAGTTGAACAGCCGAGACACCCCGGGCAGCCGCCCAGGAAGAACCCACTTTACGAGTAGAGCAAGCTTTAACCGATTTTGGCTGTGGCAAACCTCCCTTAGAATAAGCAAGCTGGATCGTACACCTGATCCAGCGAGAGATAGTCTGCTTCGAAGCAGGACACCCAATCTTTTTGGGATCATAAAGCACGAACAGTGCTTCTGTATTTTGAAGAGGAGCAGTCCTCTTAACGTAAATTTGCAACGACCGGACCATGTCCAAGGACTTTTCTGAAATAGATGTGTCAGTAGCCACTGGCACTACAATAGGTTGGTTGATATGAAATACAGATACAACCTTAGGAAGAAATTGCTGACGCGTACGTAGCTCAGCTCTATCCTCATGAAAAATTATGTAGGGGCTCTTATGAGACAAGGCCCCCAATTCTGACACTCGCCTTGCTGATGCCAAGACTAACAGAGTGACCGCCTTCCATGTAAGGAACTTTAAATCTACCTCCCTTAAAGGTTCAAACCAGTCCGATTGCAGGAATCGCAAGACTATATCAAGATCCCAAGACTCCGTAGGAGGCACAAAAGGAGGTTTGATGTGCAGAACACCCTGTAAGAAAGTCTGTACCTCAGGGAGTGCAGCCAATTGTTTCTGGAAAAAAATAGACAAGGCCGAAATTTGGACCTTGAGCGAGCCTAATTTTAGGCCCACATCCACACCTGACTGTAGAAAAAGAAGCAAGCGACCTAATTGGAACTTTTCCGTAGAAAGCTTCTTGGATTCACACCAAGACACGTATTTTCTCCAAATACGATGGTAATGTTTTGACGTTACCACTTTTCTAGCCTGAATAAGCGCAGGAATGACTTTGTCCGGAATTCCCTTCAGAGCTAAGATCTGGCGTTCGACTTCCATCCCATCAAATTTAACTGCTGTAAGCCTGGGCAAAGAACTGGTTCCTGCTGACTCTAGTCGACTTGACAAGGAAGAGGTTTTGGAACTTTAAGAATTAAACTGAGAATTCAATAGTAAACTTTCCCCAGCCCTCTTGGGGACTCGATCAGAGCTTGTGATCCTGTTATTGGAATCGGAGGGAATACTTCCCTTAACCAACAAGCCCTTGGAACCCAGTTGGGCCTTCTTGACACTGTCTATAACCTCATTTTGAGGTAAAGCAGTCTTATGACTCTGTGAGGGACATTTCAAAGGTCTTGTGTTCGTGCTGGAATCCTCCAACGGAACTTTAGTTGACGTAGACTTAGATGTCTGTTTATCTTTCCGTTTTGAATGTTTGTGCGAAGAAGTGCTCTTGGTCTTGATACCCTTCCTTGGAATATCTTTAGTTAAGTTTTCTTTTGACAGAGGCGGATCCAGGTCTGATTCTTGAACCTGCATCCCACATGTAGAAATGACATGTTCCCTCTCAACGGGGATGATATCTAAGCGTACGGCTAACTGCGTACCCACTTCAGCATCCAAAGATGTGTACTGACTGTCAAGCTGTAGAGACTTCTCAGGAAGAATTAGAGGTTGAATACTTAATTCCCCCACATCTGAGCTGCAAGACAACACCTTGTCAGTGGATACGTACACCTGTGGACTGGAAATCACTGTAGCAGGAAAAGGTCCAGTGACCTCTGGAAGTGCATCTAATAAAACTTCCTTTTCAATCAAGTTTGGGCTAGAAACAAAAGGACAAACGAGGTGTAGGCAGGGTCCTACTGGTCTTAGAGACTTTCTTTTGAATTTTAGTCAGAGATTTAATAACTTTTCCTAATGTTTTCTGAAAAGTTAGCTAGGTGGGAGCTCTTATGCTGGTGTGGCAATCCCTATCGGTAGTGGATTGTGGTCTCCCCCCTGACTGAACGCCTGGCTGAGAGCCCCAGCGTCATGTTGACGTGGATGGTGGAACAGCTGCAGTTTTCTGTTCCTGAGCAACTCCCGTTGCAGGTTTTTCTCCTCGCCCCCGACCCCTTCCTCTACAAAAAAGGGGGTGGAGCCTCTGGCTCTTCCTGCCTTCCCGCCTCTAAAGGAATTTTGTTGCGGGCCAAAAAATGGTTTCTTTGCAGGAGGTGCTGCTGTCTTAGATATCCACTTATCTAATGAGTCCCCAAAGAGGACCTCCCCTTCATAAGGGAGGGACTCTACATTTTTCTTAGATTCTGCGTCCGCTGCCCACTGGTGTAACCAGAGGCCTCTGCGTGACGACACCGCCATAGATGCAACCGTGCAGCCATTAAACCAATGTCCTTCATGGCTCCCACCATGAATCCTGCAAAATCCTTCATATGACCTATGGTTGTGATAAGTTCATCTTTGTCAATTGTGTCTATATTTTCTAATAGATTGTCTGCGTATTTTTCAATAGCATTTGAAACCCACGCTGCCGCAATAGTGGGTCTGATAATAGTACCGCTAGCTGTATAAATTGATTTAAGCGTAGTTTCAAGCTTACGGTCAGCCGGTTCTTTTAACGAAGCTGTGCCTGGTACGGGTAAGGTAACCTTTTTTGATAATCTGGACACGTCCACCAAGGGAGGATTTTCCCACTTCGCTCTATCATCCTCTGGAAAGGGATAGGTTATCAAGATTCTTTTAGGAATCTGAAACTTCTTATCCAGACATTTCCAGGCAGCTTCAAATATAGCATTCAATTAATCTGAAACAGGGAAAGTAATCACATGTTTCTTATTTTTATTAAAATAGGCCTTTTTCACCTCCGCCGGAGGGGTATCTGTGATTTCTAACACCTCTCTGATGTTTATAATCATGCCCTGAATGCTTTTTGAAAGGGAAGCATCCGCACCCCTGATGTCATCAACATCCCCAGTGTCTTCATCAGTGTCTGTGTCGACATTCATTATGCGTGCAAGGGAACACTTTGAACTTGCTGAGGGGGTTGATGTGAAGCAGGATATGAGCCCGTGTATAATGCATCTTCTACGGATCTCCTCCAGCCTTTAAATTCATTTTCAGATTGAGTAAATCTCTCATTCAACTGCTCAATCATCAATTTAATGCTACCCAAACCCTCAGGTTCAATTTCAGAGGGATTGGGCATCCTTTCATCAACCTGTTGTAGGAAAACATCACCAGTCGACAAACAGTCTGCATTGTCTGAATCATTCTCATTCGACATTGTACTGTGCTTACACACACACAAACACACACAGGGTATTTATAATAAACAATTCCCTCACTGAGACTTTCAGAGGAACACAGAAGGAAAAACCAGCCTCACCCAGCGTTTTTTTTTTTTAGAAGTGTACAAAATAAACCTTCTACGCCAATTTAGTAACCCAATAGGTTATTCTATCATATAAACAATAATACAGATTTATCACATAAGCAGCAAACAGCACTTCTCCCCCCCCCCCTCTATAACACCCTGGTACCACAGTGAGTTATGAGGGAGGAAAGCTTCCAGGCAGCCCTTCACAGCGGTGACTGTAGCTTAAAACGGCGCTGGTGTGAGCTGGATCTGAAAAGAGAAGAGACCCCGCCCCCAACATGGTGTGGCTCTCCCACGTTTTTAATTATTTTATACTGGCCTGAGGGAATTAATGTAAACGGAGGGTCTTTCACCTCCGTTTACTGTAGTGACCAGTTTGGGGATGTAATCCAGCTCAGCGCGCCCCTCCTGCGCTCTGCACCCGTGTGCAGTGTAAAAGAACTGGCGGAGCACAGCCTGTTGCTATGCTCCGTTCCCCACAGCCGCCATTGACACCAGCTTTCCGTTCTAACGGATCGCTGGTGTTTAGTACTCGCCACCTTGTCACCTTCTGGCAGCTGTAAGGGGCGGCGGCTGGTGCTGCGGGAGTGAGCGTTCGCCATCGGGGGCTATGAGATCATCACCCTCAGGAGCTAATGGTGTCCTGTCAGCAGGAGCAGGAGCCATTAACTCTTCAGGAAGTTGGTTCCTGCTCCTTCCCTCTGCGTCACGCGAAGCAGGGAGGCTGTTGCCAGCAGCCTCCCGGGTAGCTTTTTTCTTTAGAAATAGTCTTTCCAGAACTCTCTCTGAGGAGCTCCCTGGAAGTGCATCCGGCTCTCTCGGCACAATTTCTAACTGAGGTCTGGAGGAGGGGCATAGAAGGAGGAGCCAGCCCACACTATTAAAATTTTAAAGCGCCGAAGGCTCCACAGGACCCGTCTATACCCCATGGTATTTATATGGACCCCAACATCCTCTAGAACGTAAGAGGAAAACTGAATGTGTGACGTTTCATAGAAGAGTGCATTTAACTGTTCACACCACAATCTTACCGCACAGCTTTCACTACACTCTCACATTACTACTCTGTTGTGCAGTCAATGTTTAGACTCGCCAAATGGCTAAATGTTGTCTTAGCCCCTCCTACTTCACACAATACACAGATATGATACTAGGTTAAACATGTAGTGCTGCTGCTACAACTCTAATGCTGTAATTGACTGTATACTGTTCTAAGCCCATCTACTTAACATCTTCTTTGCTGATTCTATAAAGGTCTGAAGAATGATGGCAAGACCAGCCCTAGTCAAACGCCCCTAAATACAAAAACACATTGGGAAATCATAGCTTTCTATAGAATCATTTGTCATGGAGTATATTTTATAGATGTATCTAGATTCTAGAGCATATTATATTCTATCTATCTAGCTAACTACAGTATCTATCATTTATGAGAAGATTGCTACAGGATAGCCAAGCAGTTTCTGTTACCTAGTTTGTAATAGATGGGGTAATTACTTAAAACTGCTACCCCCTCCCTGTCTGGAAGTAAATCTGGATAGTAGTATTGCCAAAGTGAACCACTGCAGAGACGGCATGCAAGGGGTTTGGGGAGAGAGTAGATAATTGTTATTTGAGAACCCAAATGTGGAACACAAACATGGGCTGATCCTGGCAGCAATGTGTTTGGATGGAAAAAGCACAGTGAGGATATTTAGGAGTGTTACTAATTATGAGGGAGTTCAAGAGATGGTCTGGATGTGACTATATTATAAGCTTTTATTCACCCATTAGGTTCCCTGAGTTATCAATTCAATTAGACGTGGTAACTTACCATGGCTAATTGATCCCTGTGGCCAATTAGCCCAGAAAGCTGGCAGTATCAGGATTTTTTTTTTACTTGCCCAGTGGCAGGCAGGAAAACTATTATGTTGCTGAGATGTAGTTGATGAATGATAAAGTACAGCTGACTGCTACTTACATTACGTATGGTGGGTTCTGTAGGACATGCAGATTACTTTTGGTGACGGAGAAGTTGTAAATTAAGAAAATAAGTGATAGTTCCTCTTTACAGATTGACATATTGAAAACATGAACATGCATTTCAGCTACACAAAAACAGGAAAACAGATACAATATAAGACAGTGTTAATAATGGTAGAGGAGGATTACCTTATTGAGATCCTCATGGAGTCCATCCATTAAGAATAGCAGCAGCTCCTGGGAGTCTTGCTGGCTGTATCCAGCAAACTGATCATTGATTTTCCCGATTGTTACCTTAAAGTCTTTAGGGCTTATGTATTTGTACTGACCAGTCCATAGAGCCTTCATTATAATACCAAATTCCTCAGCTACTTCTCCTTTATGACCAAGAATATTGAATCTATATGGAAAAGGAGCTTTCATTTAATGGTTATGAATATCAGGAAAAAATACAAGTATATGTTATGGAAATAACGCACAATAAAAATGAAATACCTAAATCGTATCTGATTTGATAATTGTATTTATTTTGAAATAGTAATTTAAATAAGGAGTGTGAAAACCTTAGTTGGTTGGAGTGACTACAATGATAAGCATGTTACAGCTTGTATCACACTGAAAGGAACACATCAGTGGGTAGATTTAATAAAGCTTCTAAAACAGACAAGTGGTGGTGTTGTTGCCCTTAGCAACCAATCAGATTCTGTTTATCATTTTCTTGAATGCAAAACAGAAACGATAGCTAAAATATGATTGGTTATCATGGGTAATGCCACCACTGGTCTGTTTTAGAAGCTTTAGTAAATCTACCCCCAGGAGAGCAACATATTTAGCAGTCATTCAATAGTAATGTATAGAGAGGGGAGGTATGGACATCTGCCTTTGCCTGCTTTAATCAGTAGGGAGGGCAGTCAACCAGGAGAGCAAAAAAATACATTTCAGTCTGGTAACAAGTGAGGATCAATCTTGAATTATGTAAACTATGTAAGCACAGGTAAAGTTTGCA